>NW_018165049.1:201076-218343 GCF_001263595.1 Phalaenopsis equestris
TATATATATATATATATATATATTCAAAAAGCTGAGGACTCGGGTTTACGAAGACCAAAGGGGGGAAGAAAAAGCCTTAAATTGTGCAAGATCGAGAATGGGGCATAGATTTTATTCTTGGACGGAGGGAGTCAGCTACTAAGCAGATGTAGGATTTGAATTTGCTTCAGCTAGAGTGTTAAGGTGAACTTAAAAGAAAATTAAAAGTGTTTTGTATTTTATGAAAGAACAAGATGAAGTTCTTAAGGTTGGTCAAGGATTGTTTAAGCAGACTATACATAAAAGAGAAATATTGTGTGGAAATTTGAAATTTGAAACTAGGTTTTGTTAGGAATTTGGTTACAATGCACAAAAAAAGAGCCGAGTAAGATAGATAAGAAGAAGCCATGATCATAATACACTTTAATTTTATCATATAGAACACTTGTATGCAGAAAATTCAGCTCTAATACCAATTAATGATGGAAGGTAAAATGAGAGTGGATATAGGGGTAGAGCTTGGTTTCTTGTTTTGCAAAATAGAAAATGAATCAACTTTAGAAAGGGATAGAAAGAGAGATGAAGACCTCGAAGAGATTAATTGGATCAATAAAATGAATGAATAAGAGGAGAATTAAATAAGATAAAGAAAGCATAAGAACATATGACGTTGTGTGAATCGTAAGGAGCATGAGGCTATGAAGAAGAAAAAAACTAGAAGAGCAAAAGTATGTTCAAAAGCCATCTTTGATTTAATATCAAAGATTTTCTATTGTAACTTAAAGCCTATTAATGACAATCATATCCATAAATTCAAGGACATTCACAATCAAATAACATTGATAAATGGTGAACATGCCAAAATTGCTAATATTCATTTTACCATTCACAACTGACAAAATAACAAACAATGAGAAATAATATAAAATAATATATACAATATGTATTGAACTAAATATAAAACTATTTCAAAAGGAAAAATTGACAAAGTAGGGCTGAATTGACAAATATATCTCAATATTTATATCTTAAACTAATCTTCTTGCACTATGTTATCTTCTCGAAAAGATATATGCTAGATCATTAACAGGGTTGATGATTTTAAAGAGGCAATGAATAAGAGATTCAAATGAGTTGAGCTACCATTGACCCATAAATATGGCCTATCATAAGTGTTAATGGTCTAGCACTAATAAGCATAGGCTATGTAAATGTGTCTGCAAAGTCAAAATATGTGTGTTTATATGCATGTATGCATGTGCCAATTAGAGCTTTCTTTTGAATGTACACATCGAATTTAATAAATATATTGGATGTGAAGTATGCGTCTTGTCACGGACAAATAGTCCCACATTGGCTAGGTGTAGGGCCGAAAAGCAGTATTTAAGTCCTGGGCTGCCCACCACCCTTAAGGGCTCTTTTGGGAGGTGACAAGTGGTATCAGAGCAGATTACTGCCAGCCAGGTGTGTAGACTCTCCATGGTCCAGTGGGACCCTCGGTGGAGCCGATTCGTGACGAGGGCGTCACGTGATTGGGTGGAGTAGAATGTCACAGACAAATAGTCCCACATCGGCTAGGTGTAGGGCCGAAAAGCAGTATTTAAGTCCTGGGCTGCCCACCACCCATAAGGGCTCTTTTGGGAGGTGACAAGTGGTATTAGAGCAGATTACTGTCTGCCAGGTGTGTGGACTCTCCATGGTCCAGTGGGACCCTCGGTGGAGCCGATCCGTGACGAGGGCGTCACGTGATTGGGTGGAGGAGAATGTCACGGACAAATAGTCCCACATTGGCTAGGTGTAGGGCCGAAAAGCAGTATTTAAGTCCTGGGCTGCCCACCACCCTTAAGGGCTCTTTTGGGAGGTGACAGTCTGCATATAACCAATAGACCTTTCCATTCTTAATTGAAATTTTGAAAAATACATTAAGAAAATAATTGCTTTAATATAATATGTATTTTGAACCATGTATATTTTAATTGCATGAGTGCACTAATGCATGTGTGTTCCAGAGAGAAAATCAGTATCAAGCATGTGCACATGTATGTGTGTGTGCATATATAATTAAAATGTGTGTAGGAGTGCGTGTGCATAGGTTAAATTGTCAATCAAAGCATTTTATAAATGTATTATTTTGAATTTGAAAATTTTATTGCTTTTGAACTACATTTTTGCATATGTCAAAACACTCCCCCATTGTCGTTAGAGAAATTTGAAAAACAAATTATGAAAGAACAATTACTTTATCAAAAAACTGATTTTCATGTTTGTACATTTTATATCTGTATGTGCACGTGTGTGTGAGCATCTATATGCCATCTTGAAAAAAATATCTCAAGCAAATTATCCAAAATGTGAATGATAACCATCATCAAAAGAAATTGCTAACCATAATTCCTTCTTGCCATATTCTTCATCACACATTTAAACATTTAATCCATTCTTCACTTAGCAATGTCTGAATCACTAAGCTAAACACCTACCTAAATAAAATATGGAATTCATGTTTCCACACTATAGCTCTTAAACCGAACTCATTCAAAAAGCAACCTTAGAGTTGAACATCAAAGAAAAGCACTCACCCTAGATTTTAAGATTTAGTTTATAAGACTTATTAAGAGCAGAATAAAAATGCTTCATTTATAATAAAAGTTATCTTAGTTTTATATTTTATAGGAGTTTGAGATGCGTGTATTACACAGATTAATATAAAGATTTAAATATCAGACGTGTAAATACATAAAAATTATGACACAACTTCCAATGTCCCAAATCTTCAGTGAAACAAGTGCCCATTGACGATTGAATTCAACACCCTCCCAGACCAAACAAAATTCTCACTCACAGACCCAATTTTCATCTAACCCTAAGCCTTTCCAATTTTTTATGCCGCATCTACAAGACTGAAAAAAAAAAAAAACTCTAAATCTCCGACTACTAATCTCCACATCCCCAATAACCCCCATAATCGCCCCCTAAGAAAAACCAAACAAACAAGGAGAAAAAGTGAGGAAACAGAAAGATTACAGGGTATTCAAAAGATGGCACCTGCTATAAAGAAACACGGGGATCCAATCGAGATTCTTCCTCCGGCTTTGGTCTTGGAGAACGATGACGCGATGTGAGAAAAGTTCTTAAATCAGTTTTTCCGTTCCACAAATACTTCTTTATGGACCTTTCGGCGGCGGTTAGGGCGAACTCTGCTTGCAAAAATCCCTTTTTTTCATACTTTATAATAGTAAAATTGACAGGTAATGGGGCGAAGCAACGGACGAAGACCTGTTTTGACGCAGGTGGAGGTCCATGGATTGCGGCCGACATGGTCTAACTGTAGGGTTTTGCTATTGCTACCGCTTAGGTGAAAGGTAGCGTTAGTTCCTAGTGAGATTTTTTAGGAATTTTAAACCTGGAAGTTTCTTAGAGGATCACGGAAACTGACCTTCTACCTACTGGTTATTCTGCTTGCAATATAATTGTTTGAGTGTGACAAATACGAATGTGGAGCTGAAGGGGTGATCTGTATTATTATTATTATTATTATTATTATTATTATTATTATTATTATTTTCTCTAAGAGCTTAGAATTCTTTTTTTTATTATTATTTTAAAAGGAATGGACTATTAGACGAGTCCCGATCATTTTTAGGTGTGCTAAATATTCGAGTATCACACCCTACACATGAGAGGATTCGAACCCATGACCCGTGACCTGAGGGGACTTACAACCTTCATAGAGTCTACTCTACCAACAACTATGATACGCGCACAAGAGCTTAGAATTCTAATGTCAAAGAGCATGGAGTTTGTAAAATAAATAATTTTAATGCTAAAAAATTTCTCCTCTATGATATTTCTAACCATTCATGATTTATATAAGATTTGTATGTACACCCCTCAATTCTTACATGCATGCCACCTTATCTATTTTTGACAAAGATGTATTTCATTTTTTAAAAGTTAAAATTGTGATTTCTATTTTTTTGTGCTATATGGAAGATTTGAGTGGTATAGATGTAAAAAATACAGTTTAGGTGTCAAGACATGTAAATACATTAGAATTGAATGGTATTGTATAAGAAAAAAATATGATATGAATCTCAAAGCAATCCAATGGCAAATGAAGGAGACGATCATCGAAAGGTAGAACGATCAGCGAAGTCGCACAGTACGGATCTCAAAAAGTAAGGCAAACGAAGGAGAAAGGCGATCAGCATGCGTGACGATTAGTCAACCAAACGTTGGTCCACCCGATCAACCAACAATCCAAAGAGGTATGAAAAAGAGAACTCAGGCGGTTGACTTGGCACTGACCCAAGTTGATTTTTCGTGAATCATCAATCAAGGGCATATGTGCAACCCGTGGTGATTGGTCGGTCGAAACGAACGACCACCACATTAAATATCAATCGAATAACTCTTGTAAATATTCTATTATATTTTCCCTCTATGTATATAAATAATGTCCCTCGCAAAGCCCAATGATTAGAGGGTAAATTTGTAAATATAATCTTCAGACCCTCTATGTATATAAATAATGGTCATTTTATAATAAAAAATTATGCACTTTCATTGCTTACTATTTCTCCTTCTTTCTAGCACGCTCTATTCCTTGGATGTATTTTCTGGATACTTTCGGATTCAACGTTTTTTTAGGTGTGGTGAGTGTGGAACCATGTTGTCAACAGGAAGATGAGCACAATAACAGCAACAACAAGGAAAAACCAGTCAGAGGAACATGGTAGAAGTGGGATGCACAAGATTATATGGAAGGATTCGTTCAACAAGGATTCCAGGACGTGAGAGCTTAGATCACCAATCAGATGTTGGGATAATTTGCAGAAGTACTCAGAGCAGTCGCAACCTTGAGGGAAACCCCGTCCCAGAAGGAGAACAATCTCAGCATGAGGCACATGAACCCCTTAAAAAAAGACCCCCGAAGCATAATGGAAGGAAGACAAACTATCTGTAGGAGAGGGTTGAAGATGTGATATATAAAGCTAGCGTTGGATCCGCGCAAATTTGATGGGTCAAAATGACACAAAAACTGAAGAACGCTTTCTCCTTATAGATCTCTGGAGTTGAACTCTCGGAGAAGTTTAAGTTGTCAGCCTTGGAGTCATGAAAGGGAAAGTCAGATCCCAACGACTACCTTGTGTCTTTTGAATACTTGGACCACTTGTCTCACAACAATTTTTTGGCCATCACTAGGATTAGGAGAGCTTAAAACTACAACTATGACCCTTCAATTAGTTGATCATTCTCCAAACTTTCCTATTAGGTAGATAAATTCATCTTCCCTATTGATTTTTTTTATTTTGGATATAGACGAAGATGCTACGATCCCATACTTTTTTAGCATACCTTTTCTTATAATAAGTAGGATGTATATCAATTTACAGAAAGAGGGGTTAATTATTAGAGTTCAAGATGAAGAATTGACTTCCCAAATTTATAATGCAATTTCATCCCCTACTTATCCCACTTGAAGAATATGTTTGAATGGAAATAGAAAATTTGCAAGGAGTTTTGAAGGAGATTTAGAAAAAATAAGAACTTAATATCTCAAATAAATAAAAATTTGGGATCATAAATATATAACGTAGAAAACTCTACAGGGCATTAAAAATATTAGGTTATTGATCATGGACTATTAAAATGACAATTTAATTTTAAAGAAAAATTATGTGTATGATTTAAATGTGATAGGTCGAGGACATAAAAGCAAGTGATATTTGGGAGGTAACCCAAGCATTATCTTATAGTTTTGTTGCATGTTTAAATTGTTTTATTATGTATGTATGTGCATTGGTTAGGTTGAGAATGTTAAAAAAAGAGCTTATTGGGAGGCATCATAATTTATCATTTTATTTTTATTTTATTGTGTGCATTATTGTGTTTGTTAACTTGTATCTCTAGAGCTACCTGCCTTCCACTCTTATTTAGGAGAATGATGATGATGAGGGTGATGGTGCCTAACTTGCATGTTATTCTAACTTTGATTATGTCACCGCATAATCAATTTATGGATTATATATGAATATTTGTGCTATGTTACTGTTATTTAGCCCTCTATCAATTATAATATGTGTTCACTTGTGATTTTTTTTACATGTTTCTCATATATTCATGTGTTTTTTTTCCATTTTACTTATTTACATTCCACATCCTTCAATTCTACTCAAATTATTTTCAAACCCTCAGTCTATCAATCTGAATCTCAAGCATCAATCCCACAAATACTTACAAATGTTCATTCATGGTGTAAGCCAAAACTTATATCAAGAGTATTCTTGGGAGCTTCCATCCTTGAAATTTAATTAACCATGAAGACTTCCCCTCGTAGGGATATTAGATCCAAGAATAAAGTAAACCTTATCCAACACCCATAAAGTGAGGGAAAAATTCTTGGTTTCGTAAACCCTAAAATCATTGATATTTTCATCACTAAGGGTAATTATATCAATTTTAAGGTAATGTTTTGATCACTTAGGATAGTATGTTATTCTTTGAATGATGCATACAATTATTTAGATAAAAATCTTTTAAGATATAAGATGGATACATGACACAATAAAAACCTCACCACTCTCACTTTATAAAAAACCCTACTCTCATTTCTTAGGTTTTATTTTGCAGAACTAGGATTGAAAACTTTAAAAAATTTACAAACATTTGACAATTCAAAATAAATGAAGAAACTTTCATCTTTTTATAAATTAACTAATTCTTTGTAGGATTGATACAGTGACTAAAAAATTAATATACCACTTGATTGACATGTATACTCACTTGGCTAACGTGTGCTTCACCATAGTACTAGTCAGTAAGTTTGTTAGTGATGATGTTTGCAGTTCATTACAACGACATCCTAATATTGAAAAAAACATTTATGGGGAGTGGATTCCTGGAACTAGGGGTAGAGTTTAAAGTCTGATTGTTAAGAGAGGTTTGTATAAATTGTGCTCTAAAACATGATCGGTCATTGTTGATATTGTCTATGTGTTCTTCATAAATATGAAAGAACAAAAAAATGACACTATTTTTCTTAGGGGGAAACAAGTCCACTTTGGTCCTTCCTCCATAAATTTTATTATTAGACCCCCTAATATTTCCCAAGATGAGTATTCTCAGTTTCTTAATTTTGATCTAAACCCTAAACCCTAAACCCTAATAATTAATTTTCTTACTGACACTTACATAGCGGCAAATTGGAGAAGCAAAAATCATCACTTTTGTGGATTTCACTCTGAATATCAGGTCACGGGTATGGCATTATTTCTTTTCAATCAAACCCATGCCCTCAACTAATGTCTATGAGGTTACTAAATATCAAGTGATCTTTTATTTTTGCATTAAGAAAGAAAAGTTGATAGTTATAGTCTCTATTATCCATCTTTCCATCATGAATATATTTAAGGAGGCTATCATCGACCTTGGCCACCCATCTCTCATTTAAGCCTTAT
Organism: Phalaenopsis equestris; assembly: GCF_001263595.1. Lineage (NCBI taxonomy): Eukaryota > Viridiplantae > Streptophyta > Magnoliopsida > Asparagales > Orchidaceae > Phalaenopsis > Phalaenopsis equestris. The sequence goes on from NW_018165049.1 coordinate 208,516, forward strand.
GTGTAAAGGTAGGTACCAAGGGTGACTACTTAAAGGTGCATATGCTCCTTATTCGCTCGATGACAAAGGAGAGTTTGACATCCTATAAAGGTGTATCTACTCAGCTAAGAGAGAGTTCTTCCAAACCTTTCACCTCTTGTGCCATACCCTCCACCTCTTTAATGGTTGAAAGAATTTAGAATTTGAATAGGAATGTGGCTATCATGCAGTGGTGGTAGCAAAACATGAGGAAAAAAACTGACCATTATATAGATGAGCATCAATGGTAGTATGAGTACCATGTAAAGTTTAACTCAACCTTGGTCAACATGTTTCAGCACTACCAGCTAAATATCAGGCCTGATGTCGTCCAGTTTCCTAATGCCCAAAATTTCTAGAACTATGTTGTCTTACGCCAGCCTATGGAGAAGGATGAGGGTCACAATTAGGAAGAGGAGGGGGAGATAGTAAATTTCTTCCAGTGCTTCAGTATTTTTTGTGTATTGTTATATTATGTTGTGAACTTTTGTGAGATTTTTATTTATGTAATTTTCCAGTTCTATGATTTTCATAATTGCTGCTTATTATTGTGTTGTATATGTGTTTTTTTTTTCAGTTATAGTATTTCTCCATTTGCGATGTCTTCCAATTGTCTCATAGCATATTTCTATGTTACTTCCGTCCTCTTTTGTCTGTTAGTTGTATTTTTATTTCATGTGCTCTAGTATGATAAAAAAATAATAAAATAAGTTTGAGAGGGTGGGGGGATGTAAACTTGTGCCTAAGTGATTAATTATATATAAATTTAAAAGTTCAAAGCAAAGGGGATTCTTAATTTAGATTCATTATAAGTTAAGAATATAAAAATAAATGGTTAAAAGTGCACAATTATTTATTAATCATTGAATTAAATATTAAATTAATAATTACTAACCTCATATTATGATTAATAATTATTTTAAAATAAAATATCTTAAACACTTAAGTTTATTTGACTTAAATAAATTTAATTAATCAAGTATAAAAAAATTCAATATTTATCTATCTAAATAATTTAATTAAAGGTTAGAATCTTTTAAATTATAATATTTTGAATAATAATTGGAAAGCTTCAAGTTGTAGGGAATTGATACTCAAAATCATTTGACAAGCTTAACTAGATATAATAATTCTCATTCATTAAAAATATACATATGATGAGAAGAAGCTTGAGATCAAGCCTAAGAATAAAAAAGCAGTATCGGTTTCCTTTTCATATTTAAAAGGCTAAAATTCTCCTTGATTAAAATTTAAAAGTGATGCATTTAAGATGAGAATATATCAATTAAGATTGTTTGGTTGATAAGCATAATTGAGTTTTTATATGTTTGTTAATTGAAGTTATTTTAGTCAAAAACACATTAGATGATTTAAGGATAATGGTATTAAAAGAATATTAATATATAAGTAAGTTTTGGATATTACTAGTTAATAATAATTGTATTATTTAATAATATTTATGCATTTTTATTAAATTTATATATTATATTATTAAAGAATTATGAAATTGTGAGATAAGAGCTACCATTAAAACTTCATACGTTTAAATTTAGCTATTAAATTATTGGAGAGCAAATAATGTGTATGTTTAAGAGAATTCAATATGTGTGAAATGTTAGGTTGTGATATAGTGCTTTTCTTTCATTTGTTGTGCTAACTTTATCATTTTCTTAGTTATATTTTGTGTTCTTATGCAATATACATAGAAAATTTTAGCATGTGGGAGATATTTAACAAAATAAAAGCTAGAGTTCAACTTTTGAAGGAAGCGCCACAATGCTAGAATCAAAGCATTGTGGTGCCATGCCCGAAGATGTCATTTTTTTTTAGCCAAAAACCTAAGAAGCATGACACTTTGGAGCTAGAAGCTGGCCTCATCAACCATAAAGCAGCGCCCCAACACCTTTAAAGGCAACGCCGCAGCGCTCATCCCTCAATTAGAAGAACATGCTTCGCGGAAGGCAGTGCTCGGACCCAACATCCTGACGCTCGTTGACAGCACCCTAGCATTCCCCACTAGCATATGATAGTTTTTTTTTTGTTCTGTGATGGCTTTGCTAATTGTTTTTTTAATCAAATGGTTGTAATATGAATGGGGAGAGAGGACTGGGAAGTTGAAGAGTGTTTTAGAGTGAGGTTTTTCTCTTGCTTTATTATGAGTGAGCAAGTGTCTGATTGTATTGAGCAAAGGAGGAGGATTTACTCTGGGGAACAATATCTCATCGTTATGATTAATTTTATTTCTATTCTACTTTGTGATACTTGATTTGAAAATCTAATGCAGTTCATGTTATCATTCTTAATCATGTTGGTATTTAAATTTGTCGCTTCTTTAGATCGTTCTTATTTAAAATATTGGGGAATTCTTATTTAATTCTTGAAATTTTTAATGCTTAAGTTGATGTTTTAATTTTTCATTCCTAATTTACATTCAAATAGGCCAATTGGATTGTTAAAACCCATTGTAATCTAGGACTACTAGAAAAGGTCTAGAAGCACAAGTAGGTTAAAACACAAGGTAAAGTGGAATGTGAACATTATCATTAAATATTTGCAGACATTATGTCATATGTGGATTACTGAGAGTTCTTGTAAGGTCAAGAAACCCTAATGTTATCTATATCTCGAAAGAGAATAAAAAGTATTGAACCTCGATTAACAACTGTCATAAAAAAATCACTTGAAGAATCATAGGTTTTATTGAACCAATTCAAAGGAGATTTTCAAGCTAGTAAGCAAACTTATTCCCTTAACTTTTGTCTTTCACTTTAAAATGAAATTTAGAAGCTTTGCAAAAATTAAAATAAAAAATCTCTTGTACTAAAATTATAATGACTATACTAGCTTTTACACAGCTTTGATAAATAAAAAGTTTATTGTGGGATCAGTAACTCAGACTCATAATATGAATTCTACTTCATCGATACATACACTTCTGCAATTAACGCATGCATCACCGTAACGTGGATGAGCTGGCTTCAACTTATTTTATTAGCTCATCAAGCATTGCTCATGTGCCATTTATCGAGCCAATCCAGTTCTAACTAAAAATTTGGTTTAGCTCAGTTACACCCCTATTTGAGCTAAAATATGTTTGATGTGGTAAGAATATATCTTCATTTTTATGCTTATTAAATATCAAAATATGATTGTCTAAATGTAGATGACTAACAACAGAGGCGAATAGTGGCCAACAACTACAGTTGTTGACAGAGGCGAGTGGCAACAATGTGCTATAGTGGCTATTTTTTAAAATGTGAAACCACTTAAAAACAAAATAAACTTATATTTTAAGAAAAAATAATTCCAAATTTGCTCTAATTTAATAAAAACTTTTATGCCAATTCATGGAAATAATTATAAGGAAAATTTGCATACATGTGACACTGTTTTTATCTAATTACATATCTAATACCTAAAATCTAATATTTACATTTATAGCATTTGGGTGTTACAACTTATACATAAAAATATGTATTTCATTTATTAGAACTTAGTAGGATAAACTTTTTAATATAATGTCAAAATTTTAAATGTCGAGCATGCAGGTATGAAGGTTTAAATTTTAGCTATGTAACATATAAGAATTGTGTGGCATCAAAATAAGTGCCGCCCCATAATAAAAGCATTTTAAATGATTTTGAATGGCTGAGATTTATATTAGGTGCAATGCTACACCAAATTTTAGCTTAAGGAAATTTACTTATATATCATAAAATGTTTATGTATTGTAATATTTAATATTTAATATTTAATATTTATTTCTATAATTTTAGTGTGCCATCATTGCATTATAGTGTGTGTTGCGTCTCCTGAGTCTGTGGTTGACATCTGTAAAGTTAGTTCTATGTCCGTTGAGGTCGGGAGTACAAACCCGTCTATGTGCGGATAAGTTGAGTTGTTAGGCACATAAAGTTGGTTGGGGGCTCATACCATAGCTTATGACCATATACATCGAAAATCTAACTATGCAAATCTCGAGAAAATCTGATGATCCATACAAGGAGGATACAAAAGGATCGTGAACCATCTAGTGTCACTTCATTAAGTCGACCAACATGTCAACCGAACAAATGGAAATCTGAATCTGAACTAAAAATGTTGTATGACAGAACCAACAATGACCATGTAAAATCGGCTCCTCAACTGATTCTAGGTCACTCTTAGAAAAGGTCAAAGATCTCTCCAACCCTCGGTGGAGTCCATTCCCCTTAACGAAAACCGTCCGTCAAATTACGATGATACACCATCTGATTGATGGAATTATCCTTCGTCAAGGATATGGTCTCTATTCAGTCGATCGAATGATGACCAACTGACCAAGCTGAATAGATACAAATATGAAGCGATACGAATAACGGTTACCAATACGAATAGGCGCCAAGTGCAGTTACCACGGGCAAAAGATTTAAGAGGCAGTTACGAGTATGTAATGACGTAATGACTCATAAATGAATAATCACATTCTTATTTAATTAGGGGCAAACATGTAATTTACTAGTTGCCCTTTATGATCTATAAATAGGGGAGTCATTCTTTCGGGAGAGACTGTTGAATCTATTCAAAGAGAACTAGTACTACTTGTTGTTCATGCTCTCATTCTCTCTCACTCCCCCTTTCTATTCTCCCTCATTTCTTTGATATGACCAACACTCTAATTTAATAAAAACTTGTTTGCCAGAAAATAATTATAAGGAAATTTTGCATACATGCCACACTATTTTTATTTATTTACATATCTAAAATTTAAAATTTCATATTTATATTTATACCACTTTGGTGTTACAATTTATGCTTAAAAATATGTATTTCATTTTTTAAAAGTTAGTAATATAATATTTTTGATATAATATCAAAACTTTAAGTGACATACATACAAGTATGAAATATTAGATTTTAGCTATGTAACTGTGTAAAAATGGTGTGGCATGAAAATAAGTGTCGCCTCTAAATAGAAGTAATTTAAATGATTTTGAATGGTAAAGTTATATAAGGTGGAATGCTACACCAAATTTTAGCTTAGGGAAATGTACTTATATATCACATAATGTTTATGTATTGTAGTATTTTATAATTAATATTTATTTACATAATATTAGTGTGTCATAATTGAATTACACGCACGTGAGCACACATATATATTTTAAAAAAATAAAAAATAAAAAAAATAGATTGCAAACTGCATTTGCGATCCACCCCTGTGTTATTCCAGGCAAGCCTCGAACTCGAGACTCCAGAGGTCTTACACATTATGTCCACCAAAGAGCCAGCTAGTTTATGCACGGGCACCCACGCACCAGATATATATACACATATACATACATACATATACACAGTACATCAAAAATCTAGCTACGTAAATCTTACAATCCACACAGAGAATACAGAAGGATCGTGCTATCAGCCAAAATACTGAACCAACTAATATAACTTCATTTAGCCAGTCAACTGGCCGACCGAACAAAAGGAAATCTGAATTTGAACTAGTAAATGCAGTATAGAAGAATCGACAATGACCTTGTAAAATTGGCTCCTCAACCAATTCTTGGGCACTCGCAGAAAAAATCAACGGTCGCTCCAACCCCCAGTAGGGACTCTTCCTTTTAATGAAGGTTGTCTGTCATATTACAGTGATACACCCTTTGCCTGACGCAATAAACATTCACGAACGATAAGGTCTCTGTTCAGAGTTCCCTTAGGAAGCTTACCGAATACCTATCGACCAACCAAACAAATCTCAGTAGATCGAAAGATGACCAACTGAGCAAGATGAGCAGTTACAAATATGAAGTGGCACCAACAACGTTTACCATTATGAATAGACGCCAACAACAATTAACAGAGAAAAAGATCTAAAAGACAATTATGAATATGTAAATATGTAATAACTTATAAATGATTAATAACTTCCCTATTTAATCAGGGACAAGCTTGTAAATTACTAGACACCCCCTATGATCTATAAATAGGGGAATCATTCTTTCAGGAAAGACTACAGAAAAGATTCGAATACTACTTATTGCTTACTCTCTTATTCTCTCTCACTCCCCCTCTCAATTCTCCGTCATTCTTCTCATTCGACCAATGCTCCAATCCATGGACGCGGCCCACAGAACATTTTGGATTCAACACACACACACACACACACACACACACCTATTAAGTGGGTTTCCATTGCATCTGATTGAGTGTCATATTCTTATCTAATTCTAATAGATTAAGATCATTTTTTATACAACATGACACAGTCATCATGACAAAGTCATTTTAGGTCTACCTCTGCCTTTCTTAACATCAGTCGAAACTAAAACATCTACTCACCCAATCGAATCATCAGATGGTCTGCGTTTAATGTGACCAAACCATCTAAGACGAGTCTCTCTAATATTGTCGACCACCAAAGATACACCAACCCTGTCACAGATATATTCATTTCGCATTTTGTTTCTAAGTATCAGGCCACTCATCCACTTAAGCATTCTCGTCCCAGCACCACTTAACTTTGTTTTATGCTTCTCTTTTAAAGGCCAACATTCTCCGCCATTAAGCATTCCAGGTCTCACCACCATCTTATGAATTTTTACTTCGAGTTTAAGCAGTACTTTTCTATCACACAATAGGCTCAAAACATTCCTCCACTTCAACCAACCAATTTGAATTCTACTAATAACATCCCCATCTATATCACCATCACTCAAAACAATAGACTCAAGACATCTAAAACGTTCACACATTTTAATGATTTGATAACTCATAGTTACAGCTCTACCACTAAAATGACATTCCATGTATTTAGTTGTAGTTTTACTCAAACGAAGGTCTTTAAACTTCAATGTAGATCTCATAATTCAAGTTTTTTCCTGAATTATATTTCTATTGTTATTCACAAGAAAGATATCATCAGTGAAAAGCACACACAAAGTTACATCCTCCTGTAAATGTCTAGTAAGCACATTCATAACTAAAACAAATAAAAATATGGGCTTAAAGCCGATTCCTGATGTAATCCAACTGAAATAAGAAAATACATGTCTCTAAGCATCAGGCCACTCATCTACCTAAGCATTCTCATCTCAGCAACACTTAACTTTATTTTATGCTTCTCTTTTGAAGGCCAACATTCTACGCCATTGATCATTGCAGGTCTCACCACCATCTTATAAAATTTTCCTTTCAGTTTAAGCGAAACATTTCTATCAGACAATAGGCCCAAAGCATTCCCCCACTTCAACCAACCAACTTGAATTCTACTAATAACATCCCCATCTATATCACCATCACTCAAAACAATAGACTCAAGGCATCTAAAGCGCTCACACATTTTAATGATTTGATAACTCATAGTTACAGCTCTACCACTAGAGCTACTACTACTAAAATTACATTCCATGTATTTAGTTGTAGTTTTACTCAAACGAAGTTCCTTAAACTCCAATGTAGATCTCCATAATTCAAGTTTTTTCCTGAATTCTTTTTCTATTGTTATCCACAAGAAGAATATCATCAATGAAAAGCATACACAAAGGTACATCCTCCTGTAAATGTCTAGTAAGCGCATTCATAACTAAAACAAATAAAGATATGGGCTTAAAGTCGATTCTTGATGTATTCCAACTGAAATAAGGAAATACATGTCTTTAAGCGTCAGGCCACTCATCTACCTAAGCATTCTCATCTCAGCAACACTTAACTTTATTTTATGCTTCTCTTTTGAAGGCCAACATTCTACGCCATTGATCATTGCAAGTCTCACTACCATCTTATAAAATTTTCCTTTCAGTTTAAGAGAAACTTTTCTATCAGACAATAGGCCCAAAGCATTCCCCCATTTCAACCAACCAACTTGAATTCTACTAATAACATCTCCATCTATATCACCATCACTCTAAACAATAAACCCGAGATATCTAAAACATTCACACCATTCACACCTTTTATTGATTTTGATTTGATCACTCATAGTTGCAACTCTACCACTAGAGCTACTACTAGTACTAAAATTACATTCCATGTATTTATTTCAGTTCTACTCAAACGATGGTCTTTGAACTCCAATGTAAAGCTCCAAAATTCAAGTTTTTTTTCTAAACTCTTTCTCTATTCTTATCCACAAGAAATATATCATCAGCAAAAAACGTACACAAAGGTAAATCCTCCTGTAAATGTCTAGTAGGCGCATCCATAACTAAAACAATATATATTGGGCTTAAAGCCGATCCCTGATGTCAAAACCGGTCCCTCATATAATCCAATTAAAATAGAAAAATGCTCGTCCAATCCTCCTCTTATTCGAACACAAGTAACAATTATAGTATACATTTCTTTGTATATATACTAATAATGATAATGATGATAATTCTTTTGCGTGATATTAAAAATTTGAGTGTTTTATAAATAAATATTAAATTTTAAATACAAAATATATAAATAAATATATATATACATAAGCCAATTTATGTAAACCCACCTTTAATTTCTAGTAGTGTCACTTTATAAATTCATTCTTGCAATTAATGTTGTTTGTCATAACAATGAGGCCAGATTTGAATATTTTCAAATGCGCAGATTAAAGGAAATAATTATATATAACACATGATTAAGAAATGAAGCCAGGGGCGATGCATCCGAAATAATACATTTCTTTTTCAGTATCGATGAAAAGAAAATGAGAAGTTTCGAACCACTTAATTTATTAAAACTTGACTTTGCTTATTTTGGTATTAGACTGAATCTTATCGCATCTACGGTGACGTTCTACCGAGGAATATACAAATGGGACTCGCAATTTAAGGAAATATTAAACAGCAGAGAATTTATTGTCTTTGGGTGGGGTGCAGCGCCAGAAAACAAAGAGCTTACTAATGTTAAAATAAAGTTATATATATTAGAGATCTCAAGGAGTTCCATAAGTTCACAAGGAAGTATAATAAATGAGGTCCTACGGATAAGAAATCAAGATGGTTGTTTATGTAATTAGATGAGTCATCCGAGCCTAGGATGAAGGTCAATCGAGTCAAGAGAAGGATAAGAAAAAGATTGGAGTCCGAACGGATCATACTGAAACAAGACAAATGAGTACCCAAGCAAAGTATTACAAGAAAGTCGAGCGAAGGCACTACCTACCTTCTGGTAGATATGACAAGAGGAAAGGTTGAGTTCTTCGATATCACCAACCATCCCACAAATGCTCTTTATGTTACTCACCAATAACCTAGAATTGACAATAGAATAGAGCCTTATAGTCATTCGAATGAATCCCCTCGTCGAGAAATGTGATATCTGTCGGGTTCAGTGATTCACTCTCTGTCCAATAGTCTAATCTTGTTTTGCTAACAACGCCTCATTCAAAGGTCAATGGTTGATAGCCAGATTAGATCAACTGATCTGCAAAGTTGTTGGCACTATTTTTGGTGCGGGGTTTGCCCGTAAGAAGCTGTCGGTCATCGGAATTGAAATCCCGTTGCCCGCTTCGGAAGGACGTTTTTTAAAAAATTTAGTTTTGAAAAAGATGAAGTCAAACTGACCCCATAATTTTCATAGTTTAAATGAAAGAGCACTTTACCTCAAATCCTGTATCTATCCCGAAGGATGAACACAAGAATTGAGGGTGAGGCTCGATCAAATAAACTAGAGAAAGTTATGACATCCGTTTGGTCTGCGAAACCAATATATTTGCCGACAAATTCCCCTATTTAATATAAGGAATTAAATAAGGTTTATATTATGTTGGGTTCGGGAAAAGCTTCCTATAAGGGCAAGCCCTTATAGTTAATTACATCTTAGATAACTGAAGTTAACTAAGAATACTCT
>NW_018165049.1:224456-291905 GCF_001263595.1 Phalaenopsis equestris
AAAAATGTCCTTATAAAGGATTTTCAACAAAAATTGGATGCCAATTTGAGGTCTAAGGCATTCAATTGTTGAAATTTGGGGTGTTAGCCAATATTAGGGGCTAATTTGGGGATTTTGTCAAAGATGGTCAAATTGACCAAATTGGACCATGGTGTAGTTAGACAAAATGAAATTGGGAATATTTTGTATTTATTGAGATTTTTTTAGGAATTTTTTGGAATTTTTGGATTTTGGGTCATGGAGGGGTATCTTGGTAATTTGGTCATTTTTGGAAATTTTGACAAATTTGGATGTATTCAAGGTGTTTGAAATGGGTTTTGATCAATTTTGGGTATTTTGGCAAAATTTGGGAATATTAGCCAAATTTGGGTACCAAGGGCAGTTAGGTAATTTGTAGGTGCCTCGGGGCAAAAGACCAAGTTAGGCATTTCACATAGAATTGGATAGATATCCATTCTAGATGAACCATGGATTAATGTATTGTGAAGATATGGTGTATCCTAGTTCCAAGTCAACACCCAGGGTCGACCCTAAAGCCAAGTAATCCTATAGGGACTCTTCTTGAATTCTCTTATAATGATCTTACCTACTAAATGCTAGAGGTTAAGATCAATATGTGGAATTTCAAGTTGAGTAAAAAGAAGAGTTTTGAATTTCTAATGGTGGGGTACCTCTTCTAATTTTCTAAGACTAGTCAATAAGAAAGTCCTATGGCTAGACCTAGGCTACTAAAGAAGTTTTCTAGACCTCAACCAAAAGTGAGGTCAACAAAAGTCTAGCCGACAAAGTCAGTCCTACCGATCTGAAGCTGATCATGCTCAGCCGCCCGATAACACCATCTAAGCCCACCCTACCACATCGACCTCATTGAGTTGAAGTTATACTAACCCAGCCGTCCGAGAGATGGCAACTGAGCAACACGTATATGCCAAATACATAGGATATCATGTACAACCTCTATTAAAATAGAGGAAAAAATGTAATATCATTATATTATACCCACTTCCCTATAACTAATTATATCATTATATGAGATAAGGCTAATATAGAAGTTATTTTACTATTCATTAATGTTCACTCCTATCTTTTTATCTGTCTTCCTCTCATTTCTTACGCTCTAACACTTAGGGTGTGATTCAAGAAAAAATTAGGATTCAACATCCTAAATGATATGGCAAATGTGGATCATATCATAGATAAGAAGAGGAGCAACGCGTGGAGAAGAAACCCACAACATAGACATTGACAACATGGAGTGCACGAAAGAGTTGGCAAAGCAACAAATCCATGAGTTGAAGGTTCAAATGTTGGATGCCATTCTAGAGGCATTGAATCATAGAAGAAAGCAACATCCCTAAGAAGAAGAGTCAACACCGAACGATTGAAAAGCCCCCATAATTCTGGATAGAGAAGGAGATTCCTATTACTTTAACAGTGCTGGTCGGCACTGATCGACAGACATCAATTTGTGCTTACCGAAGCGCCTCGTCGCCCAATGTGCGTTAATGTTGGGTAATATGAAGACCCAGTCCACCGCAATTTAATTAGCTTTCTAATTAAAAATCTCACCTACCGCTCACCTACCTTCCCACCTACCGCTCACCTACCACACCCACCTACCGCTCACCTACCTCCCACCTACCACTCTCCAAGTTTCTATAAATAGCCTCTTATGACTTATCATAAATAAAGCCACAAGCCAAGCAAGGCCAAGCTAAGTCCTCTAAGAGAGAAAGAGAGAGAGAGAGAGAGAGAGAGAGAGACGGTAGAGAGAAGAGGAGAGTGAGGAAGTGAGACTTTCTCTTATAAGTCAAGACGATCGACGGTTTAACTCCTCGAAGAAATAAAATCCTCTGCAGCTCCGTGGATGTAGACAAATTTGTCGAACCGTCGAACAACGTAAATCCGTGTGTAGCTTTGGTATTTTTCTACGTGCAATGTTTCTCATTCAATTTTTCGCTTTATTGTTGTCGTTTTTCGCAACAACGGTGTCAGAGCCTTAGGTTCAGATCTAAGGAAGAACGATGAACGGAGACGGAGTGATGACATTAGGGATCGAGAAGTTTAATGACACAGATTTTTCTTACCAAAGGATGCAGATAGATGATTATCTCTATGGGAGAAACTGCATCTTCCGTTAATGAGAAAACGATCAGAAAAGATGGACGAGACAAAATGGAATCTGTTGGATCGACAGGTTCTGGGGGTTATTTGATTAACCCTATCGAGATCTGTTGCCACAACGTCATCAAAGAGAGGACTACTACAAATCTCATGGCGGTTTTATCGTGTATGTATGAAAAGCCATCGACGAATAATAAAGTGTACTTGATGAAAAAGTTATTCAACTTGAAGATGACAAAAGGTTTGTCTGTTGCTTTACACCTGAATGATTTCAATACTATCATAAATCAATTATCGTCTGTTGAAATTGATTTTGATGATGAGATACGTGCGCTGATATTGTTGGTTTCATTGTCAAATAGCTGGGTAGTCATGGGGATGGCAATTAGTGGTTCTACAGGTAAATCTAAGTTGAAATATGATGATATTCGTGATTTAATTTTGGCTAAGGAGGTGTGAATGAAAGATTCTGGCGAGACCTCAGATTCGAGTTCAACACTGATTATTGATTCCAGAGGAAGATCACAAGATAGGAACTCAAACTGAGGAAGATCAAAATCAAATTCTGGTCAGTAGGCAACCTGCTGGAATTGTGGCAAGGTTACACAAATTTGTTGAGAAATCTAAGCTGTGTTTGTGCATTGATGTGCCTTCAAGGTGTAACTCAACACACTTGATGCTTCAATCAACCCTTATTTTTTAAAAGGCGTTCAACCATTATGCAGATAGAGATAATAATTTCAATTGATTGTCATCAAATCAAGATTAGTAAATGTATGAACAAATCAAAACATGATTTTGTGCCAAGAAAAACTTAAGGTTGCCCTTCTTCCTCTTATTCCAAGGCATTCATCAGGTTAAGCATGACATTGATTCATAAGACGATTTTCAGTTAAGTGCAAAACATTAGTTTTTTCTTTATCCCCTAATGGTTGCAGCCTGCTGGTATTCAATTTTCACATCAGGTTTTTTGTATTATTAGTTGTGCTGGAATTTATTTAAATATTTAGATGTTTCAAAATTGAGTTTGTTTAGCTGTTTGATTTGATTCTAAAATAATTTATTTATGTGAATTCGAATTGTTTGAATTATTAAAAAAATTGAGTGGTACAACCTTCATTTATTAATGGTGAAAAAATTACACCCCGCCAAAGTCAAAAAAGTTATATTATCTTCTCTCATGTCTCAGTGTAAGGTTTTCGGGGGACGTACGATAATTGTTTTTTTGCTCGGAAGCGTACTCAGATCAAGAAAAGGACAGTCCGCACAAAAAAAAAAAAAGAAAAAAAAAAAAATCGAAGAAAGGACTGGAAGAAGAAAGATCGTCGCATTACAATAATACAATTTGATCGCAGTAGAGAGAGAGAGAGAGAGAGCCGCGGGTCCTGTCACCTCTCTACTTTCGTCATTTTCGCAACTGCAATCAATGCCGTGCCCAGTATATAAATCGCATGACTACTCGGCGCACACTCAGATGAGATCCCCCGCCATTATTTTCTCCACCTATCCCTCGTTTTCTCGGAGAAAAAGTACACCCGCTTCTTCTCTCGTCTATTCATTTTCTTCCTTCGGCAGCCGGAGCGCAGATGTCGGATTTTTCGGCGCGTCACGTTGTTCTCATCGCTGCCGGGGCCAGCCATTCCGTTGCCCTCCTCTGTGAGTGTATAACATTCTTGTCACGGTTGACTTTTAGCTATGGAGTTTTTTCTTTGTTCAATTGTTTAGTTTCGTCATGTTTGCTTCTCGTGCGATTTTGGAGGGTTTGATGATTTGTTGGTTGGGCTGGGAAGCGTATTTGATATTGGGGATTTGGATTTCAAGCTGATTTAGCTTTTCTTGTTTGGAAAATCTGCAATTCGATGGTTTGCTAGCATCGTTCCTGATAAAAAAGTTTTGGGGAAGTAATTTCATTTTTAATTTTTTTTTTGTGAAGATGTCAAGGATTACTTTATACTGTACGTTCAGTTGTTCCATGCCTTTTTGGTCATGGGCAAGACAGTTGCAGAGCAACTTGCCAATATATAATATATATATCATATATGAGGTTCGAGATGTTTTTTTTTCCTCAGCAGGCAATACAAAATTAGTAAATCACTGCCGACATTGGCACTGTATCTTCAGTGGCTTTATGAAATATCTGACCGTTAAGCTTTAGCCTTTAATAACATTAATAGCTCGGGAAGGGAATGTCACGTCCTGTCCTGCCGACTTTCAAATTTTCTACAGGCTCTTAAAAGCTGTTTATCACACCTTAGTTCCACCACTTAATAAAAGAAACTTGGTTTACTTGCTCCAAACAGCCGCTAAAATAGAACCTACGCTGACGTGTAATAAGTTCAAATATATTATTGTTTGATTATATGGTTAATGTGGAGTCAAACAGTAGAAGCATTTCTCAAGGGTCCAAAATTATATAAATAAATCAGGCTTACCTAGCCACAAATATGAAGCCTAACATATCTAATCACAAGAGATGAAACTTAACTTGTTGGTTACTCAGTGGTCCTCTAAATCTTTAGTTGTTTCATAAATTGCCTGAAATGTTGATTGTAGTTGGTAAGTCCGCCGATCTACCAATGAAACCAAGTCTGTAAATGAAGCATCCTACACTAACCACAGCTGATTAAGCATGACATCCTGTGTTAAGGCATGGTTTAAATCTTAGTATGGTAATTACAGCTAGATTATAAGGCCATGCATAAAAAATAACAAAGCACTAGAAGCTTGTAGTTATCATCATGCATAAGACGCATGCACTTGAAGTATAAGAAGCACACAGTCACTATATGATGAATGGCAACATGTTAATGAAGAAAAAAACAGGTAATAATTTTACCATCTTGAATCTTTTTTGCTATCCCATCATGATTTTTAATTTTAGTCCTCATGGAATGTCAGTCAGGCGTATTGATAGGAGGTTGCCACCTCAAACTTTGGAAATCTCATTGGCACTATCATAAGATTGCTCATCAACCCATTTATGGGATGGCTGATTATCCTATTTATGTTTTCAACACACCATCATCTTACAACATAAAGGGATCATGTATTTGAGCAGTAGATCATCTTATTTTTATGATCTCTATGCCATTAAGCTAGGTTTCATCTACAACCTGGACGCATAGCATGTTCATATGGATATTTAAAAGCCAAATGAAAGCATAGCAGGTAAGATCATAAACTAAACCATCTCAATCATTTTTGTTGACACATCAATCATGTTTTAGGCAACACCTTGGATCTATCTATCTATCCATCTCAATCATTTTTGTTGACAAATCAATCATGTTTAGGCAACACCTTTGGTCAATCAATCAATCAATCAATCAATCAATCAATCAAGATGTGAAAGGAGATGAATGTGGAGGACGCCTGGAGAACTAGAAAGGGGCAACAAATGTTAGTATCACTGGATTTATCGAAGTTCTGGGTGGTAAAAAAATTCATTAATGGGTGAGTTGAATATGAAAGAAACAAGAATGGTAAGGTGGATGTGTGAAACATCTTGGAAGGACAGATTAGTAAGTGGTTGGATTTGAGGTATAGTGGGACTATTGTTTATTGAGATAATGCAGCAAAAGTAGCATGCACGTGTACTGAAAAGCATAGAAGATTTCTTTATAAGATAGGTAGATAAATAAATGTTGGAAGGATTAGGAACAAATCGGTTAGACCTAAGATAGCCTGAGTAAAAGTTGTGCAAAAAGATTTGCACGAAATTGGTTCAGATTTCATGTATCACCTAACAAGGATGATTAGAGGATGAGGATTTATAAAACCGATTCAAACTAGTTGAAATAAAACTAATGATGATGACATTTTTGGCTGCTATAGCTCACCTTAAGCTACAGCCAAGCAACTCGTTAGGACACGACTTTAGAAATCTACTTGTATTAAAGGAGTTTTTGTTAAATAGCTTCTAAATGAAGAAACTTTAGGAGTCCTTTATAGGTACAATTTTTTGGTTTAGTATTGTTTAAAGATCATTTGTACAAGTGTTGGAAGGCTAGAACAAGATTACCGATCCAAATCTCAAGAAGTGTATTCCCACTATAACTTATAGAATACTTCAAGTGAAGGACAACACTGTTGAGAAATTTGGAATCTAGATTAAATAACATTTTGATGTTTGCCTTTTTGTTAAGTTCTCTGGAAAGAATTATCATTTTTTATGTGGTATTTGAGAGGTAAATCATCATTAGCAGTAAGAAACCTTATTTCCAGCACGCGTTAGACAATCTGCATTTAATTATTTTATAGTTTAATTGTGATCTTTCCTATCACGGTTACTTTCACTAAGACCATGTTTTGAGATGTTTCTTCTTTTGCGGAACTTACCTCTAGCTGGAGTATAGGTGTCAGGAAAGTTGAGTTTTTCAAGTTTTTGGCTGGGTTTGTTACGCGCTAGCAATATTTCAAAGGGTCATTTACATACATACAATCCAATTTCTATGTATTTACATATCTAGCACCTAATCTTTACTTTTTACATTTATTCCACCGAAGTCTTTCCCAACACATAAAAAGTACCACTATTTAAACATTTAAAAGATGAAATACAGATTTTCATGCATAGGCAAGGTACTGTGTATGTAATCATTGAAGTGGAGGTGTTTGATATTTACATACATTGGAATTAAGTGATATGTAGTTAAATCTTCCTATTTCAAATGAATGCCGAATGCTGTATGGAGATCCAAAACAAATGAAGCCTTATTATGTATGTTGTACACTTGCAAAAACCTATGCTGATCTTTTATTTGACCTTGTCACAGCTGATAAAGTTGTTGCTACATGGGGACGAGGCGAAGATGGACAACTTGGCCATGGTGATGCTGAAGATAGTCTTCTTCCAACCCTTCTGAGGACATTGGATAGCTCGGAAATATCATCGATTGTTTGCGGAGCTGATCATACTATAGCATATTCTGAATCTGATTTGCAAGTTTATAGTTGGGGATGGTACTCATCACTAGTATTCATTATTATTTTTCTGTCTTTTATGATATACTCACTTCTTTGACATTTTAGATGAAATACTTTTGGTACGATTGATACCTTGCTATTTCCATTACATGTGCACTTTTTGTCCAAATTAATTTTACACTTCTAAGCAATGTTGAAGACTAGGAATATTTGAATTGCTTGATGTCATATGTTAATAGCTAGTTACATAAATGAACCATGTTTTTTGTTATGAGTTATGGGAAAGTTATGGATTGTATAAACATTAATAATGAAGTGGTAACTGCTCTTGCTTTAGTTTATAATTAAATTGATTTCATGGACCATTGATCTTAAATTTTTCAGTAATTGCTATAAAGAATTAGGCATGTGTTAGACTGAGGCCTAAGGGCAATTTAGTCTTTTATTAGTTATTATTGCTTGGTATAAATACGACTTATTATGCTTAGGGTTTAGGATGTATGTGATTGTTGTCTTGAATCTTAAGTTTAGGTTTAGGGTTTCAGAAAGATCGTCTACCTCTTGAATTGTAGGTGTTAAGTTTAGGGTTTTGGAGATATGAAATACCTTTTGAATTGTAGGCATTTTTATATATTTAAGTTGTGTTTCTTAGTGTTATTGCAATAAAAGTGCCACTCGATTTGAACTAACGGACGACGGTATTGTGACCTACAAACGACAGTATTGCGATGCATGAGCGACGGGATTGCGACGTACAGACGATTGGATTACTCTATTCGACCTAGTGGGGGGATTGTGACATACAATGACTGAACTATGCGATATAGTTGCGATTTGAGCTTGCAGGAAGCCAACAAACATATAGAAGCCTATCTTTGTGATTGAAAATTTTCTTCAGAGTAATGACAATAAAAAAATAGATGATATGGAGAAGAAATCAGAGAAAGATGTGAGCCAAATCAGATAGAGAATGGAGGAGCATTTCTCATCCATGGAGGGGAGATTCACGACATTGGAAGAAATGATAAAGAAGATCACAAAATTTCACACAAATCCATCGCCATCTGCAGCAAGATCGAGCGGTAGCATAATACCAGACTTTAGCGATAACTCTTTGAATGAATAACGAGACATCTAAACAGGCAGAACAAATGTCAATAGGAGGAATGGGACAACATGCAATTTGTTTAGAGTTGGAGAAGATTGATTTGAAGTAATTCAACATGGAACACGGAATCACGGTGGGTGGGAATCTGGTTGAGGGCTACATCTAACCATGCTAGTCTTGCTGCGCGGCCTCTTGAGCGGAAGGCGATTTAGGAGCCTATGGGGACGAGCGAACTAAGTATATGAGGTAAGCCGGACTTATAGGTGGGAAATTAATATGAGTTGCGTAAGGGAACCCAACCCCCGCTTCACGTGTGGAATAAGCTTCAATCGAGAAAATGGGGGAGAAGACTCACGCATAAGGAAATGAGATGCTGATCTTTGAAAGAGAGGATGCCTATAATTTGGTTTATCGCGTGGAGAGATATTTTGTTAGCGGGCTGGCGCAGGAAGAAAGTTGATAGCGACGGCTCTATGTTTAGAAGGCATCTCAAGCAATTTCGTGGAATAAATTTTGGTAGACTAAATCCTTGTTTCTTTAGCAATTCATGAAACATCTTCGACACGACTTCCTCTTTGAAGGAATACATCACTTTCTGTCGTTCTGCCAATGATATCCTTTTATTCTCTGGTCGGTATGATCCTCCCTGAGACGATTGCTGGCTAGACTGACCATATTGTTGTGTCTATTGTTGGCGGGATTGTCGAGGTTGTTTGGCTTTCAAAATTTCCTGGTCGCGCCTCCTTTCCTGTGCCTTTATCAGTTGTGTAGGCTTCGAATTGAACCCAATCTCGAATCCAGAAAGTAGTGGGGCACAAGCATCAACCGACTCTTCCTCATGTAGAATCTCTTTTCCCTTACTCGGCAAAACAGTTGGCACGGTGACAGTGTATCCGGTAGTAGGAGTAAAAACATTTCTCGGAGAAATCTCAACGCTCCCAACGACAGACTTTTCAACACTAGTAGGGCTCTTTTCAATCAACACCTTTGAAGGGGAGAATTCTTTGATAGACTTCAAGTTGAACTCTACAATAGGCTCTACGGTCTTATCTGTTTCAAACTTCATCACTGTGACGACATTCTTTCCAAACTTGACTCCAATATCACCGAACCCTTGTCCAAACTTAATAACTGCCAGGTTAGGCAGTTCATTCCTGTTGACAGCGAACTCCATTCCAGAGGTAAAAGAAAAGATCAACCTTGGCGAAGACGTTATTCCTGTCATTTAAAGAATTTTCGAAAGTCAGCGATGTTTTGTGCCTTGCAGTTTCAACATAAGTACTCAAATTGACGCACTTGTCTTATGAACTGGGCATATCCTTGATTATTTTAATTTTCAAATTTATTAATTATTTGTGATTAAAGCATTGAAGAGTTGCAATTAACAAATTAAACGAGCGCGAAGGGACGTAAAAACTTGGCTTGATTCACAGAAAATCAAACCAAATGCGAAGGAGACAAGTTCCCCTATTTAATATAAAGAATTAAATAAAGTTTATTTTAGACTGAGTTCGGAAAAGTTTCCTATAAGGGCAAGCCCCTATAGTTAATTACATCTTAAATGACCGAAGTCACTTGAGAAAATTTTCGATAAAAATCATGGAATACTATCTTTTAAAGAGGTCAAAAGGATAGGACTTCTCAACGAAATCAGACCAAAGAGTGTCAAATGTGAAAGACTCAAATTTATAACAAGCTTGAGGAATCCAAATGAGGAAGAACTAGGGGATGTCATAGATCCGGAGGCAAACCTCAGTGACTTCCCAGTCTATCCTATGGTTTGACTTCAATTTCGAGGAGAAATTATTCAAGTGTTTCATCCTGCCAATTTTATGTAATTAGGGCTTATATTTGTGTGACACGGTCACACAAGTCGCCTAGAAGATATGAGGGTTTACATCGTATCGAACGATAACTGGAATTTAGAACGAGTTAAGGCTTAAATTACATAGTCTGGCTGTGCAAATGCCTAAAAGATAAAATGAGAGTTTATGTCGCGCTAAGCAGACTACCTCGAAATCCTATGACTTGTTGTTTAATTGTAAGGAAAGGTAAGGAAAGATTTTGTTGATTTTGTTGTTGAAGATGGTCGTGCTGCCCACCGCATTTGCTCCAAGCTCCTCGTCATTGCAGCGTCTAATTTAGTATTCAAGTTGTTTAAGAATTTAGTATTCAAGTTGTTCAAGTTGTTTAAGGTTGAAATAATGCAAAATGTGAGGTCACCAATTTATCGTGGGTACCACCTAATAGCTGCTACTGGCATCCTAATCTAGGGGAGAGTGTAAAACAAAAACATGTTAATGTGCAATGAAATCATGCAATGATAATATGAAAACTTTACATCCGACGGAAGGATATACACTGAAAGATAGAATAAGCAAACTACACTGGGCAGTTCTGTGTGTGTAATGTGTGTAGGAGAAACGAAATAAAAGAGTCAAAAAGGTGGAAATAGTTGAAAAAGAACATTCCGTAATAAATCTGAGACAAAACAAAGTTCGTAAGAAATCCGAATAAATCCATAGAGGTAAACTTGTAGAAAATCTGAAAGAATGAACGAAAACGAAGAAAACACTAGAATGGACTACAAGTTCAAGAGGACCGTAAGCTTGGTGGCGAGGAGGACTCAGAGCTGTGTTGTAGACCACAACCTTAAGTACTGACTACTAGACCAATTTTCTGCAGAAGGCAGCCCTAATCCGACTCGAGTAGCGCCAAGAGTAGCCAATCGTGGACCTTTGTAAAATTTTTCATACATTTCAGTCTGGATCTGCATGCAAGTAAAAGTCGTAGTTAAGTAGGTTGTTTTGTAGTGGAGGTGATTTTGTACTTTTCAAATGTATTTATATACATATTTTATATTTTTTTTAAAAAAATAATTCGATCCACAAGTTGAATATTCTGGTCGAACTAGGACTGCTAGCAACTTTAGATTGCCGGCGGTAGAAACCCCAAGGTTGGGCGAATAGTATCTGTAAGAATTCCCTACTCTACCCTCTCCAGGGTCTTTGAGTTGGGAGATACTATTCTAAGGGAACCGATTCTCTATAATGCAATTTTATCACCGTCCTTAACCTCACACACTCCACTTACAGCCTTGCTTGATGACCCCACATATAGCAAGAGTGCTATACGTGCGCACCTATGCGTCCTACATAGACACGTGACGTAGGCCAAGAAGCAAGGAGAAACAAATGACTGAAGGCAAGAGAGAGTGGAGGAAATGATACCCGCCTAAAACATGACGTAACAGAGGCAGATCATCCTTCAAAACCGACTCACTAAAAACGACTCGTTAAATGCGACTTGAAAGCCACAAAACTGACTCACTAAAAACAACTCGCTAAATGCGACTCGAAAGCCACAAAACTGACTCACTAAATGCGACTCAATGTTCCACGAATCAACCCAAGAGCGTATCATTTCCTCTAATTTCGCAAACGAATTAATCCAAAAAGATATCATTTCCAAACTGCATCGCAAACAAATCGAAAAAGCAAGGGGGCCAAACCAATGCGATGACCTATTTATAGCCCACAACACTTATGTATTCACATATTCAATTTCTAAACTTACATGTTGCATTCGACATCTAAATCCTTCAAAACAGCATTAATTTGAACTCTATATTCTCATGCAATTACATACAAATTATCCAAAATCCAAAAGATTTAGAAGATTTAGGCGGCAGTGTTTTGTACATGACATCAAATATTTAGGTGTTGTAAATGTGAGAAGAAAATAATATTTAGATATAATATCTAAAAGTTATCTATATTGGTACATAATGATTGGGATGTGAATAAATATCTATGATTTAAGCAATATATATATATATATATATATATATAAAAGCCACTAATTATAGCATTCCACATATCCAACCTTCAGGCTTCAACTTCTATACATCCGGTTTTGAAATGCATATGCTTGCCGACTTACTCATGCGCAACATATAATAAGGATTGTATTAGCACCCTGTATAGATTGTAATACATGCATCCCATGCAACAGAAAGCCAACTTCAGTAAACTCCAGGGATAATAATTAGATCAAAATACTTCAACGATCTCAATTTATTCATTTCATCCATTCGAGAGTTAACTTTGACATGCTTCCAAAGGTAACAACAAAACCAATCCACCACAAAAAAAAAAAAAAAAAAAAAAAAAAACCGAGAATTAATTTCAGCAAGATTACAAAGATAGCAATTAAATCAAATAGCTCAATCCTTATGTTCCGTATAATCGAGAGTTAACTTTGGCAATATCACAAGAGGCCTTAAATATTATGTAAAAACAAATAAAACAACATCTCCAAATATTGTAATCTTAAGGCCTCTCAAACTAGCTGAACAATCCTGCAGTATATTTTGTTTTATTTTCTTTTAAACCAACTGAAGGGACTTCAAATTCCAGGAACATAATCATTGCTGAAAAGCCTTCATATATATCTATGTTTATAACCCCCCCACTCTTCATGTCTTTACACATGTAACCTCTAAATTTTATTTTCACATTTATACCACCTAAATGTTTCATGCCATACCAAAGATGCCACCGTGAAACCAGAGAACATGCACAGGGTAAATAAAATAGAACAGTTACCTCCAAATTCTATACAAATTATAGCCAGTATCCACTTACGCGCCACCCAATTCATGACTTTAAAACAACTGCTCGTTGTATCTTAAAGGGGCAATTGCATGTGTAACAATTAAAGCATTGTTATTTACTGAATTTCAAAGCATTTTGACCAAGAAAACAAAGGGAACGATATATATATATTTAATATAACTGCTTCTTTCCTGATATCATGACTTTTTAAGTAATTAAACTTCAAGAGATAAATGCCATATCAGAAGCAGCAACTCAAGTAAGCAAAGCAGCAACTCATAAGAATATTGCAATGAGACTTCAACTGAATAAAATGAACAGCTAGAAAGGTGCAATTTCAACTGAATAAAATGAACATGAATAAAATGAACAACTAGAAATGTGCAATAACCCCAAACCTCACTTGGTTGATCTAGGAGAAAGCATAGGGAACAAGCTACAACATTCCCGTGAACACCAGCTCAAAAAAAAAAAAAAAACATATCGGCAACACCTCCCCCTCTCCAGATTTTCGGCCAACCCTAAGGAACTCCCCAAATGGGGTTTTTATAGCCAGAAGGGAGAAGAAGATTTACCTGCACTCACCTGGGCGGTGAGCCGAGCCAAGAGAAGCGACAAGAGTCACGCGGGGGAAGACGACGACAGAGGCGGAGCTTTTAGGCAGAGGAGCAGCTCGCGTGGCACGGCGTGGAAGCCTTTAGCCAGGGTACGGAAGCACGCGGAAGGGGGACCTCGGCCGAAGCTTAGCGATCGGAGAGTGGGCTCGGTCGGTCTCGCGAACGGGAGAGAGAGGTGTGTGTGTTCGATTTAGGGATTTAGGGCTTTTTTAAGGAAGAAAATAAGGATTTTTTTAATATATATATATATATAAACGAGTCAAATTCAGTTTTTGTCAAAATTTCGGTTCGCGGTCAATCATTTCAAAGAAAACTTATTTAAGCTTTCGACGAATAACGGCACAAATGATGTGAATTGTAGTGATCGAATGTGTCGACTCTCTGAATTGTGAAGTTTGTGCGCGCGGAAGTGCAAATTGTGCAAGAGGCAACCCTAGGGCTTAATGATCCTATAAGAACTCCTTTTGAGTTCCCTCATGTTAGTTTCAACCTTCTACGTGCTAGAGGTCAAGAACCACATGCAGAACTTCAAAAGAGTATAGAAGCAGTTTGAATTTCTAAAATGAGGTGGGTCCCATTTGTAAGGATTAAGATAGTCGAAGGAAGAATCCTAAGGCTAGACCCTAAATCCTAAGAGTAAACTATACCTCACTAAAAATGAGTTCAACAACCACTTAACATCTTTCATCAGACTGAATTTAGGAAAAATAAATTCCCTCAATTCAAATTCTACTGGCCGGCGCTCCACATCACAATACTTTCTCTGTCTCTTCTGGACTTCTCTTAGTCTGTCACAAATCAACTAGATTTTCTTAGTTGTTTCATCAACTAAATCAACACCATTTAATTTTCTTTCACCCGTTTATGCCTGACAAAAAGGTGTCCTGCATTTTCCTCCATAAAGGGCTTTATAAGGAGCCATACAAATATTAGTTTGGAAATTGTTATTGCAGGCAAACACTATCAGAGGTCTGTGCATTTCTCAGTTTCACCAAAATCAAGAACACAAAGTCAAAGCTAGTCTTCCAATTTTTGGATCGTTCTCTTCGATTGAACGTCTGTTTGGGGATGGAAAAGTTGGGGATGGAAAAGCCTTTTGAACTTTCCTCCACAGTCTATATATGAATCTATCATCTCAATCCAAAATAATAAACTTTGGCACTCATCCAGGAAACCAATCTAGCTTCTCCTTATTCTTCCTCGATTTTTTCTTTTTTCTACTTCTGTTTCTCACGACTCCCTCATTCTCTAACGACTCTCGCTCTCACATCCTCTATTTTTCTTGTTGGGTTCGAATGAGACAAGACAAGGAAAAATCCTCGTTTTAATGCTCCCGTGAGCTGTGGCGGTCTCGCTTGTCGTTACCAACGAAGTTTTTTTTGTCTCTGTTAATTAATTAATTTTTTTTTTTAATTTTTTATTATTACAATCTTTAGGGGAGACTAAGATGAATTGGAAACTTTTGACCATGGAGTTTCAGGAGGGAGCTAAGACAATGGTGTTTTGCGGTGGCCCTAATTTGCACAAGACCTTATTATCAACGAATCCATCGAAGGCGGCGGCTATGCTGGAGTGGCCACTACTTAAGATCTGGAATAGGTTGAGAATATTTTATAGGATTTTAGGTTACTACTGTAAGTTTGTGAAGGGTTGTAATTCTATTGTGTTGGCCTTTAATAGGGAAAATGAAAAAGAATAATTTTTAGTGGGAGAAAACGGTGACCCAATCTTTTTAGAATTTAAAGAAGGCTATGATGAGTGCGTACCGGTATTGGTGTAAACATGTTTAAGCCAACTTTTTGTTGTAGAGACAGATGCTTTTGGCTATGGATTAGGCGCAAACCTTATGAAGTGTCCACAACTCATCACTTATTTCAATCAAGTACTGACAATGAGAACCAAAATCAAGTCAGTTAATAAGTGGGAGCCACCCGACTTGATCCATCAACAATTTTCATTTTTTCGTCTAGAGGACAATGTGCCTTTTTGGGAGGTTTGTGATGTTAGATTGACACCTAAGGGCAATTTATTGTTTGGTGCAAATATGACTTATTATGCTTAGGGTTGGGGATACATGTGATTGTTGTCTTAGCCACACGATTTGATCTATCAACCATATTCATTTTTCCGTCTTTAGGACAATGCGTCTTTTTGGGAGGGTTTAATGTTAGGTTTACGCCTAAGGGCGATTTAGTCTTTTGGTAATTATTATTGTTTGGTGTAAATAGGGGGCCTAATATGCTAAGAGTTGGGGATGCATGTGATCGTTGTTTTGAATGTCTTGAATCTTAGGTTTAGGTTTAGAGTTTGAGAGAGATCGTCTCCCTCTCGAATAGTAGGCTAGGTTTAGGGTTAGAGAGAGATCTCTTACCTCTCGAATTGTATGTGCTTAGCTTTATGTATATGAGTTGTATTGTTTGGTATTATTGAAATAAAATATTTGACTGCCCTAATTTTGTGAAAATCTCAAAGTTCCTACCAGCATGCAGTTAAGATGACCGGTGGAAAAATATGAAAAAGTTACATTTGAATAAATTTGCATGTTTTTTTACTTGTAATATTATTCAATTGATTCTAACTGCTGGTTATCTACCCTGCATGCATATCTTTCTTTGCACTAAAAAAATTTTACTTTTTTTTAATGTTCCTTTCAAGAATGAAAGGATTTAGAGCTAATGACTCCCATGCATGCAAAACATATCAAAGAGATAAAGGCCATTCATGATGATGAATGCGATTTTAGAAGTTAAGATTTAGTTAATATGAAATAAATTGATCAAAATATGAAACAGCTTTTTTGATTTGACATGGTATGACTTGATTTCTGGTGGATGCTAAAGCTAGCCGAGCTTTTTTTACTTTTTGACACTGAAGCTTGCAGATTTTTTTTACTATTCTGTAGGGGTGACTTTGGGAGGCTGGGCCATGGTAATTCCAGTGATGTTTTTACTCCACAGCCAATTAAGGCACTACAAGGCATAAGGATTAAACAGATTGCTTGTGGTGATAGCCATTGCCTGGCTGTAACCATGGAGGGAATAGTTCAAAGGTCTGCATTTTATTTATTTTTTTTGTGCATAAATTTGATGGCATCCTTACGCTTTCTAATAAATTCTGTTGGTATGAATTATTTGAGGTGTTTTATCTTTATTCCTTTAGTTGAAACATTCTTTTTTCTCGTGTGATGCATTTCCCTCTTGTTTGTTGATATATGCCACTTACTAAACTGAGTATTGCTTTTCCACTTTAGGGCCATTGCGTACTTTTCTGTTGAACGTTCCCAAAAACTCCTTAAATTTGGTAAAGGGAAAATTGACTTTATATGCCTCAAAATACAAGTGATTGGCCAAATATCCTCACTTCGTCTTTATTTTGGGGAAATAATTTCCAAAGTTCATTTTAGATGAAATTATTCAAAATGAGGGATAATCTCTCATGTTTGTGAGCTGCTTATTGAATTTTTAAGTTATTTGAATATGGTTCAAATTTTGTTTTAACCTTTGTATGAACCTAATTTGAACTTCATTCGAACTTTTTTTGAAGCTTGTTTGAATCACTGGGCTAGTCATTGATGGGATCGACACAATGTGGATGAGAAGAGGAGCTTGCTAGGGAAAAACATCGAAAGGAATAACATTGTAAAGTAAGAGATGAGTTCATTGGGGGTTGGCATTGATGGGATCAATAGTTTGTGAAGAAGCAGCAATTTATGATAGTAACTTAATGGGCCTGGGCATTGATGTAATTGACGAAGTGTGATGGTGAAGAGGAATTTATTGGGGGCAAGTATCGACAAGATCGATAATGCCTGGAAGAGTCACGATGGGAGCTCTTTGGTAATCGACATCGATGGGACTAGTAATGTGTGAAGAAAAAGTGACACTCGATGTGTTAGTCATTGATGAGATTGGTGGCGTGTAAACTGTTAGATATGACTCATATACTAAAAATTGGTAGAAGAGATGTTTCTCTTGGAATGAAGATGTGTCTTTTGAAGTGATGAGATGTGTCTATTAGAATGAAAAAGTGTCTCTTGAAGTGAAGAGATGTGTCTCTTGGAGTGAAGATGCGTGTCTCTTGAAGTGAAGAGATGTCTCTTGGAGGGAGGATGCGTGTCTCTTGGAGGGAGAGGTGTGTATCTTGGAGTATGTACCGAACTTTCCTCTCTGCTCCCGAGAATGTAGGCTCATTGTCGAACCTCGTTAAATCTCTGTGTTTTCTTCTGAATTTGTGTCGATTTTTTATTTTTCTTTGTCCTAAATTTCTCAACAAGTGATATCAAAGTGAAGTTCTAGGGCAGAAAAGTTCGGCGCAGGAAGGACGAAGAAGGATTCAACGATTTGGTAGAAAGGTTTGGCTAGGGCCTTAGGGAGTTCGAGGATTGCGGATGTTGGCAGATGAAGGCGAGCGGTTCGGCGAGAGGGATTCGCGGCATCGCGACCAGACGAAGGTCAGCAACCAGGCGAAGTTCCCGCGACCAGGTGGCTTTAAGGACTAGGAGTTTGCGGCTTCGGTGCTTTGCAAGGGAGTTTGCGAATCGCAGAAGGAGGCTGTTTGCGGCAGTTTCGCAGAGGAGATCGAAGAGGAAGAAGACCGGCGGTTTGCAGCAGTTTCAGCAAGGCAGTTCGCAGAGGAGTTGGCGAGCGGCCTTCAGAGAGTTCGACGAGAAGGCTTGAGATGGCTTGGACTAGGCGCCGACACAGAGGTGTTTGGTGAAGGAGTTTGGGCGGTTCGACGATAAGAAGGAACACGATTTCAGAAAGCAGTCTTCCCTGAATCGAGAATCGCGATAGATCACGATAGGAGTAATTTCAAATGACACTGTCTGATACAAAATTCAAAATAGTGAAATATGATGAAACCGGGAAATTCAGATTATGACAAATATGGGCGAAGCTTAATAATATGGAAGATGATTCATTGAAAGATTTATTGACACAACAGAAAATCTTGAAGGTTTTGCAAAACGAAGCTTGATAATATGGAAGATGAAAATTGAGAAGAACTGCAATAACGAGCGGTAGGTACCATACATTTATGTTTGACAGATAAGATTATGTTTCATATTATGAATCTGAAATCTCCAGGAGATGTATGGAAGAAATTTGAAACTGTTTATGTCAAATCTCTGACGAATAAACTGTATATGAAGTAAAAGTTTTATGGGCTGAAGATGCAAACAAACTCTGATTTGGCGTAGCATGTGAATGTTTTCAATCAAATAATCACATGTTTATCACCACTTAATGTGAGTATTGATGATGAAGATCGGACAACGATTATATTGTGTTCATTGCCTTCCTTTTATGAACACCTGATGACTACTCTTACATATGAGAAAGAAACAATCAAAGTTGATGAGATTACTGCAACATTATTAGCTCACAACCAGCGGGAGTAGATAATAGGGGAAAACTCTCATGGTGATAATTTATATGTTAAGGGTAATCAGAATCGTGGAAGGAAGGAGGAGAATGAGAGTTATGGAAGGCAAAATCCTATGTCGAAGTCTAAAGGTAAAAAGACGATTCATTGCTACAAGTGCAAGGAGCCGGGTCATATGAAGAGAGATTGTCCAAAACTCAAGACGCAGACTAATGAGAAACGTGATGTATCTTCTAAGTCTGTGAATATGGTGCAGAGTGACGGTTCAGATTGCAGTGATGGTGATATGCTTTAAGTTACAACAACTCAGTTGAATGATGCATAGATTCTTGATTCAGGATGTTCTTATCACGTAATTCCTAACAGAGAGTAGTTTACTTCATACAAGTTTTCTGATTCTGGTTCAGTCTATTTGGGTGATGATAGATGTTGTAATATTGCTGGTATTGGTGAAGTCAGAATTAAGATGTATGATTCTGTCAGAACATTATGCGATGTAAGACATTCTAGATTTGAAGAAGAATTAATTTCTTTGAACATTTTACACAGAAATAATTTTATTCTTAAGGCATATAAGAATAAAGAAACCATCAGAATTGTTAAAGATGCATTGATTGTGATGAAAGGAAAGATTACTGCATGTAATATCTATAAAATGTTGAGGTGGCCAGTTGTAGGTGGAGTTCACTCTGTTGAATCATATGATGATAATACAAAATTATTAATTACTGGGCTAGTAAATGAACTGAGTGTTGAGAAAGGTGGACTTTAGTTGTATTGTGACAGTCAGAGTGTCATTTATCTGACTAAAAATCAAGTTCTTACTGATGAAAATGCAGTTGATATGTTGATCAAGTCAATTACTATCAACAAATTCTTACATTGTTTGAACTTGTTGAATGTTTGTAGTTGCTAGACGACATGGTAGCCCAACCCACTTTGGTTTATGAGAAACTCCAAGATATCTTTCTCCTAAAGGGCTGAATATTTGCCCAGGTGGAACTTGGTTAGATATGACTCATATATCAAAAATTGGTAGAAGAGATGTGTCTCTTGGAATGAAGATGCGTGTCTCTTGAAGTGAAGAGATGTCTCTTTAAATGAAGAGGTGTGTCTCTTGAAGTGAAGAGATGTGTCTCTTGGAATGATGAGATGTCTCTTGGAGTGAAGAGGTATGTCTCTTGAATAGAAGAAGTGTGTCTCTTGGAATGAAGATGTGTGTCTCTTGAAGTGATGAGATATGTCTTGGAATGAAGAGATGTGTCTCTTGGAATGAGGAGATGTGTCTATTGGAATGAATAGGTGCGTCTCTTGGAGTAAAGAGGTGTGTCTCTTGGAGTTAAGTGGGTTGGGAGAATGGGGGCGTTTTAGTATTTTTATCTGTTGGTTTTGGGTATGTTCCGAACTTTACTTTTGGAATAGTTAAATCGCCGCTCTGCTCTCGAGGACGTAAGCTCATTGCCGAACTTCGTTAAGTCTCTGTATTTTCTTCTGGATTTGTGTCGATTCTTGATTTTCTTTGCCCTGAATTTCTCAACATAAATGAAAATAGGAGTTTGCTGGAAGCAGGGATCAATGTGACTGACAACATGTGAAGGAGTTGAGGAGTTCGTGATGGAGGGATAGGTAATAACATAGCAGCTTCTTGTAAAGGACAATTTTTGTTTTCTTTGTTCGAGCATGATTCGAACCATAGGTCTGAAACAGGGCTTGAATCAGGTTTGAACCTGGGTTAGTTTGAACTGGTTCTAATTCAAATCACTTTTGAATGACATGGAGGTTATCCCACATTAGGAATATTTTGGTCCAACAAGCGGTTTCGAGCATATTGACTTAAATAAAAACAGAGGCATTTTTTGGTCCAAATAGATGCATTCCGAGTCCTGGAAAGTCAGATTTCCCATTTTAACTTGTTATTACATTCTCAATTTCTTTTTAATTTATCTCAAATTGTGTATTAATATTTTACGAACGTTGCCCAAAGTGTCACTATCTGTTGGTTGCACTTTGTGTTTGAAGTTAAATGTTGTTAACTTCGTAATGTACTGCCCCCTTTTATTGAATTTTGGGTTTAATTTCTTCATATTGTTTCCTTAAAGTTGGGGGAGGAACCAAAACGGGCAGCTTGGCCTTGGCTCTAATGAAGACTCTCTTGTACCACAAAAAGTTCAAACTTTTCAGGTATCGTGAAGTACTTTCATATCCTGAAATATTTCAAATTCGTATTTAATCATTGGGCATGAAAAGTTATTGTTATGCTAATTTTCTTATAGGACGGATAAACTGATCTTCTGTTGAGGTCAATTATATCCTAAATAATATTTTAACCCTCTGATGTTGATATGCTAATAATATTTCTTATCTTTTTAGCATGGAACTTTTCATTCTATCATTGAGTACACTTTTTTATAGAAACTTTTTGCATAAAACTTTCAGTTACCTGTTTATTCTCAATTTATACAACAAACTATTTGGTTTTTTTATTTGAATTTTGACTAGATGCTTAATAGCATTTTGTTTGTTTGCTGCAGTGTGATTTTTCAATTATTTTATTATTTAATATGATCTGATTGCACGTAGTTTAAGTTCAGCTGAAACATTTACCTTTGGCAGTCCAAGCACCAGGTTATGATGTAATAGGCGGTAGATTTTCATGTGGAACTTTAGCCCATATTCTTAAATATCACTTAATTTTTGGAAAAAATGAATGTTAGAATAGAAGAAAAGGATGAATTACTTCTTTATTTTTGGGGCTCTATGATTAGGTTATATTTGTGAGCATTTTTTTTATAAGGATTGTCTTTACTGAATATCTTGATGAAGACAACTGCTGTTAGAGTTGCATTTTATTCTTTGTTGCGTCTTAGAAACCAAACTATTTAGTTATTTGCCCAATACCAGGGTCATCCAGATATCCATTTGTTTTCGTTAAATAATAGCCATTTGTATTTTTTACTTTGCAACTTAATTACCCACCACAACTTTTTTCAGAAACCTCATTTCTATTACCCTTTGTTTCTTTGGCGATGGTGACCTGTGTAAGCATTCACAATAAAACATTGGAGGTTAGCTTCCTTTTTCCTAAATTGATTTATTTTTCTTCACAAACATTGAGTTAAACGGTAAGCAGGAGATTATCATTATGGTTGGAACTTTCGATTATCATGTATGTAATTATTTCGTCAAATTAGCATCTATATAGGTCTCTTTTAACATGTAATGGTAGCAATGACTAATATGATTACCATGGAAAGTAAAGAATTTATCTCTAGTTTTATGCCTTTTATTTGTTCTTTAATAAATTTAGATGTTTCTCTTCAGCGATCAATTGCCATGTGCTTTCTGTCAGGGAATTCCTGTTAAAATGGTTGCTACGGGTGCTGAACATTCTGCTGCCGTTACAGAAGATGGCGATCTTTTTGGATGGGGTTGGGGTCGGTATGGAAATTTGGGCTTTGGTGACAGAAATGATCGTCTTGTACCAGAAAAAGTTTCCATTCATGATGTATGTAACTGGTTCTACTTTCAGTGAAATTCAAATTTCATGCCATGCTCCATTTCATAGCCTTTCAAATAAATTACATGTCTTGACCGTCAATAATTCTTGCATTCCACGTCTTTCTTTTTTGCGGCATTTACATACATTCCACCCAATTCTTATGTATTTACATATCTAACACCTAAACTTTACTTTTTACGTTAATACAGCCCAAAATTTTCATTTCACATAAAAATTACCACTTCTTTAACTTTAAAAAGTGAATTACACCTCTTTATTCATAAGAAAGGTGGCATATATGTCAAAAATAAAGGTTAAGTGCTAGATATATTAATACATGGGAATTGGGTGGTGTGTATGTAATTCTTCCCTTTTTGTTTTTTTTGTTTGTTGATCCAAAAAATTACTTTTTAAAATAAACCATTTATCCGGGTTGCTAAGTTTTAAAAACCAACATCCTTAAATGGCTGTCAATTAGGACTTCTTTATATAGATTCTTCATAAATTGTGTCTTTGTTCGTTCGATAGTTTATGGTTAATTAATTATTCAGTGAAAAAGCCGACTGTTGCTGAGGTGGCTTAGTCGACACATAATTTTGTTAAACATTATTTGTTATCCCTAGGTCATTTGACACTTGAATGTGCAATTTATACATGTGGCTGGCCAAACTGAAATCCTAAAGTTTGCTTTGATAGATGTAACGGCTGGAAAAAAAAGAAGAGGAAGAGAGGTTGGAATTTGAGAACCAACGCTAGCTGTTCCTCTTTATTAGGCGTATGAGAAAAAAAAGGAATGAATTTCTGTATGAAATCAAAGAATCGAGTAAAGGAGAGGGAGACAGAGGTGATTGAGAGAAGGTAACGACACTGTCAACGATATGTGCGTAGCCATGTGTAACGCTAACGATCGTCGCATACTAGGGTAGAACCTGAGCGACGTAAGAGGCATGGTCGTGTTGGCCTCATGCGAGTCTGAGTGTGATCTAAGATGGCGTTGTGTGAGCCGGGCAAAAGAGAAAGGGGTATTTTTGAGATTTGGGTTGGTATTATTGTAAAAAAAAAGCTTAGGTGTTAGATATATAAATACATAAGAATGGGGTGGTATGTATCTAAATGCTTTTAAAAAATAATATTTTACTATTAAATATATAATTAAGTTTTAGTTCATTAATTTTTATTTAATTAATATATCATTCAAGTATAGAATATTAAGCATATTGCTTGTTGAATAATAAATAAGTTTGTTCGTGAACATTAATAAGCAAGTTTCACTAAGGTCAAATTTAATTTATTTGACCTTCAAGTTTTAAAAAAATTTCAAATTTATTTACTAATTTGAGCAAACATGATTGAGTATTAATCGAGCCGAGTTCAAGCTGTCCATTTAGTGCATTGTTTCATTTACAACTCTACTTGCAAAGTATAATAGGTTATTGCCAATAAATTGTCTCAATCCTTTAAGATACTAGGTTATGGTGTTTCCTTTAAGATACTGGGTTATGGTGTTTTCTTTTGTCTCCACTACCGTACACTTTAACAGTAGCTATTAAAACATTATGTAAATTCTATCCATATGTCATGATGTGTGGTTTGAACTCTGCGATTCAAAAAGAGCCTAGGATTTTATCCCAAACATTATTTATCAAAGGGCATGAAGTAGTCATTTGTACATCCAATGATGTTTATATCCTCAACCACTTAAAGGGGCACATTTTTTGGGACTGCAAATCAAGTCAATTAAGGCTTGCATGAGATCAATTTTGTTTTTCGTTTTTGTTTTTTGTTCTGTTTTGAAAATAATGTTTGTTTGGTGTGTTTTTTAGATGTTTTTTTTTTTTGAAAAAAGTGATTCCAAACAATCTTAAAATAAGCACATTTCAATGTTGTATTCTAGAACTGAACTTGATGTTGGTAACAATGCTAATTTTAAAATGTGGTATATTTAATAGGTGAGTTTGAATGTTCCTTGTCTATCTCCTTGCAATAATCCATGCAACCTTCACAGGTCAAGTGTCATTGTTTTGATGTTTTTATGGTATTACATGAAATTCATATGATCTAAGTCTATAATTAGTTTTTAATTCTTATTTGTTTTAATATTATTGGAAGAGTACCAAAGGGAGGGTCAACGTTGGCTTGTTATGCCAGTGGTAAAAAATATTATTAATCAACAGACTTGAGCTTTTTTATGAGGACCATACCCTTAGCACTTTTACACCAATTTATCATCCTTTTGACGCAGGTATAAAACCAATACTTTCTCATGCTAAATTCAATACTTTCTTGTGACTTAACAAAATGGTGGTTCTATATTGGTTATGGGATGAGAAAGATGTGGTGGCTAGACTCTTCATTGAATTTTTTTCATGAAAAAAGTTCTTATTGATGCCAATTTACCTAAATACCCTTATTGATGATCTTGTTTGATTCTCTTTCCTCTTTCTTCCAAACTTTGTTTGGATTGCTAAGAAGAGCTTGTATGACAATCTTGTAATTTATGTTTGGGATGGAAAACATTGATAGTGGATTCTCAAATATCATGTTGTATGGTAGGGGAGAGAGGAATCCTTGGGGTTAGAGAGTATTGATAGGGAATGCAGATCTTTGAAAGTATTAGGAGAAAAAGAGACGCGGGGGGCGGGGCGGGGCGGGTTTCCAAATACATCATTATGAGATTCTTGTGACGAATCCTTATGCTAATTCATGAATGGGGCAAAATCGTGAGACAATTAAGCCAAAACAGGCAATATCTCGATAGTTAAGAGTTCGACTTGTTACAAATGATATTAGACCATTACACTAGCCTGAAGATGGGAACTAAGTGCTATATAGGACAAAATGTTACGTTATGGGAGCCATCTCTTTAACTTTAGATGGGATGAAATGCTACATGATGGGAGCCACATCTTGAATCTATGGGGGGCCACCTTTAGAATTTTATCTGCATGGTGGATGATTCTTGGTTAAGAGCATTGATGAAAATGTCAGTTTCGTAAGTTGAAGAGATTACGAGACCTCTTTAGTAAAATGAGGTCATTAGGCCAAAGCGGACAATATCTCGATGGGCGAGAGTTCGAGCTATTACAATTCACTCTAGACCTGTAACTTTTAATCTTCAATGATGTTCAATTAAGTAAGAGCTTGCTTATGGGCTTTCTTAGGAACATTGAAATTAGAGCACTTAATCGGTCAAAGAATCTTTAACGTTAGCTTTAAAATTCATTAAGGACTACCCTTTTGGAATCTGCTGAAAGATTTAGTTATGTTTTATTATTAGCAGCTGCAAATTTTGAGTATGATGTTACATATTTAAGATCTAATTTTGAGTATGATGTTATGTGTTTAAGAACTTATTTTTTAGGGGGATGAATGGTTATTTTGCTGACTTTGTTTGTTTGTTTTTGTGTATCTTTTTGTTGAAAACATTCAATCGTGAGAAGGCAATAATGGTTAAAGCTTTAAAGACCAGCTAACAGACCGGAACCCACGAATAACAGATTGCTCGGGGTTGGATGATCTATCATTTGCTGGTAAAGTGTAAAGGATTTTGATTGTTTAAGAAGAGAGAATCGTTGGTTCCTTATAGTCATTTATCTTTTCTATAGTGACAACTCTTCTTCCCCCTTCATTCTGCACATCTCGCCTTTACTTTATGGATGGAAATGGGCTTTGTTGGGCCCTTCATAATCAAAAAGCTGCAAAAGATTAGAACCAATTGGGCTATTTTTGGGATCTTTTTCAGTAATTGTGAAACATCATGAGTGGTAGTAGTAGTATTATTTTTTAGAGTATCGCAAATTGCAATTATGAAACAATGATAATAGTAGGAACAAATGTATGAATATCACTAATAATTATTCATCTTTATAATCGAACAAATGTTTAATGTCTGATTTATCAACAATTGATACTTATTTTTTAATTTTTATTTTAGCCCATCTAGAAGTCCATATGATGGGAGTTTTATTATAATATATGTGAGAATCAAACCCAATATTTGCACAACTATCAAGGCTTTTACCAACTAGATTAGTCGTACCCACAACAAATGATGCTTATTATTTATGAATTTATCTCTTATTTTAAGAATCTCTTCTCAAAGAAAGAAAACGGTAAGTTGCATGAGAATTTGGCTACTTTGTTTGTGTTTAGGTATTTTTTATATTATTATTATTATGCAAAAATGAGTAACAGCCTTTCTGGAGTGCATCTTTACTTCTACCTGGCTTTGTTATGTAGTTTCTCTCAGCCAAATGTTATTTACTATTTTTTCATTTGCAAAATACATTCTCGAATTGGTATTTTTTCATGGCACTGTTGTATATTCAATTATTATTTGGACAGCGGATGGTACTTGTTGCATGTGGCTGGCGTCACACAATAACAGTTTCCTTCTCTGGTGCTCTCTACACTTATGGATGGAGCAAGTATGGTCAACTGGGGCATGGGGACTTCGAAGATCATCTCATTCCTCATAAATTGGAAGCCCTCAAAGATTGCTCAATATCTCAGGTCTTTATGAAATTTCTTGATTATTTTTTTTTCCTTCTGGTTTCTTTGAACGTATTTTCCGCAGTTCCACCGGTAACCATAGAATACAACAGTATGGTATATTGAAATTCCTTCATTTATTTCTTGGTAAAATTCGATGGTAGGTAGGATCATTAATGTTGTGGATTTTTTTTCCCGAAAGAGTGCATGAAGCATTTTATTAATAGCAAGAGATAAAAAAGGATCCTGCTTGGGCATTTTTCAGGAGATCTCTCAAATTTCTTAAAAGATGTACATGGGAGTCATCTATATCTCCAATAAAAAAGCTAGTTTAACCTTGAAGGGCATAAACAAGGTAGGAATTAGGAGAGGGAGTATTTACTTTTGGTGAATAGGGAAGGATTTAGGAGATGGCTGGAAGTAATTTGTTTTGGTTAGATGTTACATTTTAATGGAGATGGTTTTCTTGATTTTCCAAATGTTAAGTGTGATGTTTGCTTCTACTTCCTCCTCATCATGATATTTGTTTTTCGGTCTCTCTTGGTATACAGAGAAAGAGGAGAGAGATTACAAAGTGAAGGGAGAGAGAGAGGAATTGTTGGCGAAAAGGAAACTGAGGATTTCTAGAGGAGTTTCTTGCCTTAGAACTGAATGAAAACTAACTATATTAAGGGATCTATTTATAATTTTCAGTCATTCAACTTATTTTGTAATTAGAAGCATAATACTATATATTTTTTAAATAATTTAATCTTATCCTTATCTCCTTCCAATTCTTCCTCTTCTCAATTTGTCGCCCATCTTACATTTTAATAAAATAATAAGAAAATATTTTAGGGGTGGTCGGCCTTGCTCCATTATTCAGTTTTTAAAAAATAATAATATATTCTGGAGGGTGGCAGTCCATATATGGATAAAGCGAGAAAATGTGGTTTGTTTGTTCCATGCTGTCTATGTAAGCTAAATCTTTTCTTTCTTACAAGCCTGTTTTATCTGCTTGTAATCATCATATGACGTAGCCTTGATATAGGATTCCTCACTGTCTTGGAACTTTAACCTTAGTCTAACATGCATTCCGGATAATCATGCATCAAACACTTAAAATATGCATAAGCTAGAAGTTATTAATCTTAAAAATTATTCGATTTTGGATGAATGGTGAAGAATGTTGAAACATAGTTATGAAAATCAAGGACTTGTATTATGAAGTATTGAATATAAATAATGATTATAGAAGTTACACATGATTGAAATTTCATAACATTGGCCAAATATAATCTCACTTTCACTCAATAATAAAAACTATGGAGAACAAAGGGTAGAAGAAAGGAAAGACAATGACAAATAAGTTCTAGAAAAAGTAAGCATCATGCTTGTATAAGAAGACAACTTCTTGGAATTTAAGTCTCACATTTGGTCAAGAATCAAAATTACGGAATAGATGAATAAGACTTTTGCAGATTGATGCGGGAGTATTCCAAGATCACAGACAAGCTGGAATCTCTATTGCATGATATATGATATCCAAAACTTAGCCTTGAAGTTGGAGAGACAACACGGTAATATTAGCTTTCTACCATGCTTCAAATAGAGTTCGACCATCGGATTAGCAATGAGAGCACACCGACTAGAATGCCAAGAACTATCCCCCTTGAAGAGAAGATAACAGATGAGAAAATGAGGATTGATCGAGTCAACATTCTCAAGACATTTCCAGCCAAGAAGTGCTTTAAGTGTCATGAATATAAACACGATACGTTCAACTGTTCAAACATAAGTGATTTCTTTTACTGAATAGGGTGCGTTGGAAGAAACATATAGAGAAACATAGGGGAGGAAACTTTAAAGGGGTACCAATTAGTTACCCGCAGATGATTTGGTGAGATGCTAAGCTCTTCAGAATAAGCCCTAGAGAGATTGATATTGGCTTAAACATAATATCTTTCATACCCATTGTACTATGAAAGGGAATGCATGTAGTCTCATTATAGAAGAAAATAATTGTGAGAATGTGGTTTCTGTATGGATGATGGACAAATTGAGTTGCACTACCTAAAAGCACTCTCAATCATATTTTTTGATTTAGTTGAAGAAGGGGAATGAAATCAATGTCAACAAGATGTGTATGGTAGTATTTTCAATTGGA
This sequence comes from Phalaenopsis equestris, assembly GCF_001263595.1. Taxonomy (NCBI): domain Eukaryota; kingdom Viridiplantae; phylum Streptophyta; class Magnoliopsida; order Asparagales; family Orchidaceae; genus Phalaenopsis; species Phalaenopsis equestris. Next base: position 253,369 of record NW_018165049.1, read on the forward strand.
GATAAGCCGCATGATCGGTGATATGTTGTGCTATGGTTGTCGGTCACTTTTTTTTTTGGATGCCATTTTAATATGATAGGAATGCATTTCTTGATGAACTAAAATCACCTAGTTTATTAAGTATGGGAAGTGTTTTGCACTACTGATTTTCAACGAGTCAGTATTGATGAGTACTTAGATATATGCACTATAATGCATCATTTTACATTGCTACAGGCCATGAGAGAGGCGTTAATGAGAACAGCCTTGGTGATATTAGAAGACAATGAGATAGATGAGTCAATACCTTAGACAGTGCGACCTCCATTAGAGGAGTTCTAGGATATTTTGATTGATAGTCAACCACTTGAATTGCCACCTCTATCAGAGATTCAACAAGCTATAGACCTAATCCCAGGCTCAATATTTCTTAATCGACCAACCTACCAGACGTGAACAATAGAATATGAGGAGCTGTAGAAGTAGGCTGAGGATCCGATGGCTTGATGACTAGTTCGTGAGAGCACCATTCCATATGTTGTACAAGACTTGATTCTATCCCAAAAGGATGAGTCGTGGTGCATGTGCATTGATAGTAGGACCGTGATCAATCTCACTATCAAGTATTGGTTTCCCATTTTGAGATTGAATGATTTATTTCATCAATTAAACAACCCCGTTGTCTTCTCCAAGATTGATTCGTGCAGTAGTTTTCATCATATTAGGACGAGACTAAGAGATGAATAGAAGACAACTTTCAAAATATGTGATATGTATTGTATGAGTGGACAATAACGTCCTTTGGGGAATAATTGTTGAAGGAGTTATTAGGCGTTCTAATTGATAGTTTACCTCCATTAAAAGTGGTCCAACATGTCATAGATTTCATTCTATAGTCAGTTTTGCAAGATAAGCCTATCAAATGCGCTCAGTGGAGTATGAGTGAAAGGACTTCAAAATCGGTTCAGGATATTACTCGTCGATGTGCAGCCAAAAAAGAATAGTTATTTATTCTATCAGGACACAAGCGTTTCAGAATTTTCTTGGGTAGATATGATCATAGTTTTTGTAGTGGGGATCCCTCGAGTATAAAAGACAACGAATTTGTTATGATGATGATATATCAAATTTTGAAGCTTCCACTGAAGAAGACAAAGCCTTTCATACCTGGAGAAAATGACGCGAGATATTGATACTAGCCCAATATGTGAACTCGAGCGAGGGAAGGGGATGCAGGAGGTTTCAGATCGTGCATGGAGCGAAGCCGTGCATGAAGCGAAGCGGGAGTAAGATATGAATAGCGCGATTTTGGGATGTCGTGATTACAGGGATTTCGTGATCGCGGGAATCGGCTTGAGTAATCTTCAAATTTGGGAGCAATTTTAGCGGGATTTCTTGCTCTTTTTTTTTTCACAGTTTCTGTGGACCCCTATTTTCTTTTTATTTATTTATAACTAGGTTATTTTCTATTAGGAGTCTATTTATGTATTATATTTTGATGTTTTGGGGACTTTTATGTGCCTCTGAGTTTTAGGAGATTGAAATATCTGGTTTATACTTTAATGAGTAATGAGTTTTGTATCTTTTTCCCATTGTAAGTGGTGTGTATGTATTTTGTTCAAGAATAGATGGTGAACTTCCTCGTTGCTCGTACCTCGCCTCTTTGTCGTCTCCCTCACAGTTTTAAGTAGTGACAGAGCTCAAATAGCTCAAATATGTTCTCCAACAACATATTTCGTCTTTTAGCCCCCTCCAAATGTCGTCGACCCCATATATTTCTTTTCTTTGTTATTTTCCAACCAATGCACTTTTTAGACACCTTCTCAGAACCATAGAACGATATCATTGATGTTCTTATTCATATGTACTTATAAAAATAAAATCATCTTGTGAGGAGGAATCTTTGCTATATCATCATAAAATGATTTTGTAGTTTTTTGTTTCCTTACTATGACCAATCTCTTGCTCAAGGGAGTTGATGAGATATATTATATGTGATATCTCTTGGTACTTGAATATTTGAGGAATTATCTTAGTTGATTCTAAAATAAGTGTCAGTTTCACTAGTTTGCAACAATTAATAGTGCACCTTAACATTATCATAAAGAAATTGCTCTGTCAAGCATGTTTTGACTTGATTGAATCCTTTGATCTGTTATGGAAGTTGAGATTTCTCTTAAAGCAAGTTCAAGCAACCACTCTATTTGTTTTGCCCCATGAGTCATGAAGATAAAATATAATGTGGCATAAGTTGAGCCAATGCCAAGTTCATAACGTGTAAAACTACATCACAACGTTTATGATACTAGTCTTATTGATTAGACTATCTCCAGAAGATGCGTCCTTGTTGGCGAAGTATACGACAAGGCTGCATCTCAATATATCTACTGGGATCCTCATCTCTATTAAAGATTTTGGTTAATCTATTGTGCTTGCTTTGATGATTGAAAAAAATGAATAAGACAAACTTTGTCAAATCACCTATTAAGAAGGAAAGGAGATAAATGTTATCTAGAGAGTGGAATTGAAAAGTATTGTTAGAGGTGACTGCACAAATTCTTATTCGAAAATTATTTTTGATGGTGATCACTGTTAGGTATCAAGTTTGAGTAAAGAGGACTGTAGAAATTTCATCCAAAAATATTATTGGAGAAATTCAAGAAATATGTAAATGGAAAGATTGCTATCACTGTCGAGCACATTCAAGCTCTAAGGATGTTAAACTTCATAGACTTAATCATATTCACTGTCAAGCACACTCATTTAGAACTGCCTAGACTCAATAATTTTTTTAATGGCCATGCCAACTGGAAAAGGAAGAGTTTAGAATGATGACAATTAACTCGAGTGAACATGAGGAGCTGTTTACTTTGTGGATCTAATGTAGCGGGAGATTGTCAAGTCCATCTTCATTCAGGGGAGTCCAAAGAATATGTATAGCGAAGAAAATAAGACTCAAAATGACTCCTTACCGCATCATATGCCCTCAAATGGATTCAAGGAGACAAGAAAATGTTGATAAACAGACAGTGCCATGTTCACTTTGCAAGCACCCAATTTTGCATCCATAATGTGTTGTGTGAAAATTATCTCTTGACATTTGCTAAATGTTATTTTTTTTCACAATAGTTTGATAATACCAACTCTATAAGAATAGAGTATGATACATTATTATTAGGGACAAGGATTGTTTTTTTGACTTGGCGGTGTCAAGATATGTAAAAAAGATGAGAAACTTAAGCACATATTTTATCTTGTTGATGAGCATGCAAGAGAAGCTCGATTCAAAACTAAGGCTTATTACAATGGAGAATCCATTGCAGGCTGAGAAGGAGAAGAGGTAAAAGTATTGATCCTATTACTCTTGATTCAAGAGCTAACACTGTAATTAACTAGTGGATAAATATGAATAGTCTTCTTGAGAATCCAAAAGGATGAATACCCAGGAGAGTTAGGCATCGTGCTCTATTCCTTTGTGTGCAATCCCTTGCGGCTGAGAAGGAAGATTCCCTGGAGCCAACCTGACAACAAGCTTGTTCCGCCCCTTGGGAAGTTTGATGAGTGAACATCTTCAAGTTCCCTGACCAAATTCGCCTTAACCGGCTTAGCATGATGATCCTATTTAAGATCATCAGGATAATGCACCTCAAAATCTTATAACAAATCTCAAATCCATGATTTCCATGAAATGCTTGCCAATATTGCCATAGGATCAACTCCAACTTTACTTTGGCTTTGGTTGCCACTTAAAAAAGGCTCACAATATGATGAATAACAAACCTCTTAGATTTATCCAACAATTTATTGGGAGATTTTTTTTTTCTTTCAAGGGAGAAGCAACTTTTACCTTCAATTGCTTATTTGCTAGTTTATTTAGGATAACTTGATCAATAGAAACAATTTGAGTCGCAATGAGAGCAAAGATGATGACCTCCTCATTTTCTCCTTGGCGAGTTCTGAACTCACCTTCCTTCTCTTCGAGTTCTTTTCTCTTTTCCATCCTTCTTTAAAATTTATCACTATGGTGTGCTCAGAAACCTTTGATTGGTTTCTAGAATCTCCATACTCGCAAGTTTGAGCTCAAAATGGCAGTAAGAAGAAAGTAAAGTCCTAACCTTGCAAACCTTGCACTGCAAAGTGGAAGGGTCAAAATGGCAGTAAGAAGAAAGTGAAATCCTAAACTTTCAAGCCTTGCACTGCAAAGTGGAAGGGTCTTGTAAGGAAGCAAGAGATGATGATGTTAACAAAGCTACAAAAATTTCAAATCATTGCGCTTTTCAACACCTTACAAAATTTTAATGTCATTCTTTTCGTGCATATTAAATGCATATTAATACACTAATACATTCTTTATAGAAAAGGAATAAAACGATAAACTTGGCATGGAGAAGAGAGAGAATTTCATGTAAGGAAAAAGGTTAATAATGATTCCAACTTTATTAAGAACAATTATTCTTGCAATCATTTTTTTTATTCTTCTTGTGGCTACCTTTTGAAAATAAGAGAGGGTCGGGAAACTAAATATACTTGCAAGATGCTCTAATGATAGACTTGGCAAACCAAGATGAGTTCAAGGCAAACCTGTTAGTCGGGTCAAAGGAGAACACGTCATGCCAATTTCAAGGTGGAATAACTAAAGAGAAATCACTGGCCTGGTTCAAGATGAACTCCCAGTTGGGTTCAAGACACACAACTTCCTAACAGGGTTCATTATCTGCAAAGTTCATGGAGCATACGCTCGACTCAATTAGCTTCGTCGATCCTATATTCTGCTAAGCCCTGGAGCAACTGGGTAGCTACCAGAAGGGAATTAAGTGACTTCCACATGACCAACCTTTCTCAAGTTGCATGACTCTTGTATTTATGACTAATCTGTTGGTCTAACTTTTTTTTTATGTTGTAAATTATATGGTCTTTTCTATAGCGTGCAAACCTCATTCTTCACCTATGAATACTGGGGTTTGGAGGGAGAACAAGTTGATGCAATCTTGTGCAGTCTAGCCCAAAATTATTGTGCCATTGAGCTCTATAGTGGATTTTTTCCTAGCTCTCTTTTTTTTCTCTTTTGCTCTCTTCTCTTTCCTTTGCTAAATAGGGTATTGGAATAATCCGTGAAGAGACATATTATGATCCAACAATCTATGTTTGTCTGTGTGTTTTCATTTGAACAAAATAGTACTTGAATAATTTTTGAATTTCATATTTCATTAGATAAATATTTCTTTTCTTACAAAATCATAACAAAATTCCTTAAGCTTTGCGATAGAATTAGTTTTTGTTGATCTATGTATGCATCCCCCTATGATTGTCACCAGCTTTGTGTATGATGCAAATTTGTTAACCTCCAAGCACAACATTGTCACGTCAATTATCACACTGAATTTGTTGATTTTACCAGTTCGATGATCTTTGTGAATTCCATTCTTGTGCATCATCAATTTAGTAGTTACCTTAATTTCTTCTCGGTGAAGTTTTCATCCGTTGAATGCATCACAAACTTCATTGAGGACCCTCACATGATTTGTTTGACTTACGCGAGCAACCATTTAGTGTCGGCTGTCACTTTTTTCCCACCATCAGGTTTTATCAACCTTTTTTCCCCACTGCTTCTTGTCATCTAGGGAAAAGGTTAATCTTTGATACCATCTGATGCATGCACGACTATACACGAACAATAAATAAAAAAAAAGAATGCTGTTATTACATCAATTAGTCAAAAGATGCCCAAATAAAGTCCCTTTATTTGTAGGGAGACATTCTTGCCAACTAAGGTAAACATAGGAAATACAAGGTTTGATAACTTGAAGAAAAATAAGAAATAAACTGAGTTTAAGTATCTAATTGGGGAATATAACCAGCTTTGTCCTGCTTTTAAGAGTTTTCTTTTTGAAAGAGGAGTGGCTGATGTTTTTGGAGACTTTAGGACTTGAGAGAGTAGTTGGAGTGGAGAGTGTGAGAGAGGAATTCAATGAAAATTTTCTTCCTTGCATGTTTGCCTAGTTTTGCTCTATTAATGGAACTACAATTTTGTTCTCTGCAACAAGTTCAAACTACCCCTACAATATCTGTGGTTTTTCTTGATGCAGTGGCCCACATATCATACATCATATTTGATGAATAGGGCCAAGAGCTAATTCTATATCACTTATTTCTGTAGCCAATAAAAGAAATTCTAGACTAGTTACCTAAATAATTTCCCGACAATTGGAACATTTCAACCCTGTGAAAGCATCCCCTTTCCCCAAGAATCAAAGCGATCTTTGGTATTTCTCCAGATGTACTTTTTCCATCACCCCTCTTAACAACCTAGCCTACAACCTCCCTTCTCCAAATACCATTTCCTTTAGCCTTTGCTTCTTTCTGTAATTCCTCTACTCTGTTCCTCTCATTCTCACCTTTTTTTTTATTATAATTGGTTTCTTTTTTTATAGACAAGTGGTCTACTACAAAATATTATCAACAAAATTATTGATGCGTGCTAGAAAATTCATGGCGGTAGAGTAATGGATTAATGTCTTAGCGTTGCATGAAAATTCATCACACACAGATAAAAGAAACAAAAGAAGACACCTCGACTATCGTCAGAAGTACTGAAATTTTGGAGAGGCTATGTCGAATCTACTCAAAGAACAGTGGATTTGTTGTAACTCTTGTATAAGTATATATTGGTCTTTGTAGCATTTTTGATCATTTGATGTAGCAATTGTAGATGGTGATAATGTATTTCTTTGTTTCTTCCACGGTTGTTGTGGCTTCTTAATTGCGCAAAATTATACAATTAAAATTAGCATACAAATTTTTATAAAATAAAGAATCACGTATCTTTTGTGTTTCATGTTTTTCGAACTTGTGTCCTCTCAAGTTTATGTCTAATAGGAGTTTGAACTGGTACCTTATGAGACTCGTAGCCTTTTGAGGTTTTTGATGTACTTGTGTATTTTAAGGCTTGTAGCCTTTTGAGGTCTTTCAGTGAAGACCCTGCCAACCACTTGCTTCGTTGAAGTTTTTTAGCGAGGACCTTATCCACCACTAGCTTCCCATCGAAATTTACTTCTTGGGCTCGTCTTCTAACAACATGGTAGTTTCTTATCTGGTCTTTGCCTTCTGGGCTTGACTTTCAGAGGCATAATTGAAAGGAGAATCCATTGAGGATGTAATACCAGTTTTGAGTTGTATAACCGGAGACACTCGACGATATTAATCCGTAATAAAGTCATATGAAATCCACTGAGGATGATTGACATATCATAGGTTTTTGGTCGAAGCTTCTGCTTGACGACCGTAACCTGTTATGGAAGAGGTCGAAGGAATTCCACTAAGGATTTTTGACCTAAGATTGTATGTTGAAGCATTTGCTTGACGACTCTAAGCTGTAGTGGAGAGGTCGAAGGGAATCCATCAAGTATTTTTGACCTATCCGAGGTTGTATGTCGAAGTTTTTTACTTGATGACGGTAGCCTTCAATGGAAGAGGTCGAATCGAGTCCCTTTGGGATCGATTATGCCTAGAATGAGGTGTCTGAGATGTTCTGCGTTTCTCGAGATTAGGGCGTGTGTTGTAATGGACCATATGCTTTCTTGGAAATATGCTTCCAGTTATACTCAAGAAAAATGTTAAAACTTATTATTTGCTGCTTTTGAATCTTTGCTCCCCTAGCATGGGTGTTTTCCATGCGAGCATGTAAAACAACACATTTATTTGGTTTTGAAGAGATCAACTTTCTGTTCTAGTTGAAGAGGAACTTCAGTACGATGAGGAGGCACTGAGGAAGTGTTATTTGGGGTGAAGATTACTCCTCATTTCAGGAAAGATTCTTGTAAACTTGTTATCTGAATGAAATATGGGATGACTTACCACAGTTGTGCCCGAGACGTTGACATGAACGAACTTTCAAGACCGCAGTAAAGGTTGCCCCCCAGTCTGGAAGAATTTGTGAAATACTGTGTTTGAATAGGATGCGAGAAGACAACCTCACCACAATTATTCTCTGTATATTGACGTGAACGATCTTTCTAGACTGCGGTGAAGGTTGCCCCTCACATCGAAGAATGCTTCAGAGATAATCTTTAAGATGCAAAGAAGAGATTCTTTTGACAGTTGGATGATATACACTACAGTCGTGCCCGAGACATTGACATGAACGACCTTTTGAAACTACAGTGAAGGTTGCCCCCCGTGCTAGAAGACTTCCTCACCACAGTCGTGCCCAGGATGTTGACATGAACGACCTTTCGAGATTGCAGTGAAGGTTGTCCCCCAGCTTGAAAGAATTTGTGATATACTGTATTTGAATAGGATGCGAGAAGACAACCCCACCATACTTGTGCCCGAGATATTGACTTGAACAACCTATTGAGATTGCGGTGAAGGTTGCTCCTCACATCGAAGAGTGCTCCAGAGATAATCTTCAAAATGCAAAAAAGAGATTCCTTTGACAGTTGGATGATATACATTACTGGGAAATGAAGTAGGGTATCGACGACTCTTAGTTGAAGACAATGTCGAACAATGATTCGTTTCCCACAGACGGTGCCAAACTGATGCGTGCTAGAAAATTCGTGGCAGTAGAATAATTGATTATCATTCTAGCGTTGCACGAGAATTCAACACAGATAAAAAGAAACAAAATGAGAAACTTTGAGTTTTTGCGCGGAAAACTTTTGAAAGGGGGAAAAACCACGGGGCCTAACCCAATTGAAATAACCCACTATGAATGATGAGTACACATGTCCATCCTTTTTCTAAATTAGGGAATATGAAATTACAAAGTTGTATAACTATAATCTGGTTGCAGTTCTTGGTGACAACATGTTGTAAGGGTCATTGTTGATTATTGTAGAGATTGTAGTTCGTCATGAGTGTTGTGGATGATTGCTCCAGAAACGTTGATTAACCAAAGAGATTCCTTTGACAGTTGGATGATACACATTACTGGGAAATGAATTAGGGCATCGACGACTCTTAGTTGAAGATAGTGTCGAACGACGATTCGTTTCCCACAGACGGCGCCAAACTGACGCATGCTAGAAAATTTGTGGCGGTTGAGTAATTGATTATCGTTCTATTGTTGCACGAGAATTCAACACATAGATAAAAGAAAAAAAATGAGAAACCTTGATTTTTTGCGTGGAAAACCTTTGAAAGGGGGAAAAATCATGGGGCCTAGCTCAGTTGAAATAACCCACTATGAATGATGAGTACACATTTCTATTCTTCTAAATTAGGGAATATGAAATTACAAAGTTGTATAACTATAATCTGGCTGCAGTTCTTGGTGACATGTTGCAAGGGTCATTGTTGATCATTGTAGAAATTGTAGTTCGTCATGAGTGTTGTAGATGATTGCTCCAGAAAAGTTGATTGACCAAAGAAATCGTAATAAGCAGTTACGGGAGCTCTGGACCACATAGTTCGTAGTGGCGAGTATGAATGACCTCTGTAGGCCGCGGGGCCAGAGTCAGGAGCTGCACGAGCTGTGAACCAGGTAAGCCGTAGGGGCGAGTATGAATGACGTCTATAAAACATGATTCATAGCTCGTGCAGCTCCTGACTCCGGCCCCCACAACCTATGAACGTCATTCATATTTGCCCCTACGGCCTACAAGGTTCACAGCTTTTGCAGGTCTCGATTCCAATTTTCACGGCTATAGACGCAAGAACTGCAGCCGGATTATAGTTATACAATTTTGTAATTCTATCTTTCCTAATTTAGGAGAAGTATGGACATGTGTACTATTCATTCATAGTATATTATTTTAACTGTGCTAGTCCCCATGGTTTTTCCCTTTTTCAAAGGTTTTCCACATAAAAAGTCGATGCGTCTCCTTTTGCTTCTTTTATCTATGTGTGCTGAATTCTCATGCAATGCTAAAACGATAATTCATTATTCTACCGCCACAAATTTTCTGGCACGCATCAATTATTAATTATATTAATCCATCATCTAAACTCCGGGACCTTACTCATAACAAAAAGAAGGATGTTCACAATAAATGATCTAAAATAAAAGAAACATAATCTAGATACGTCTAAACACATCAATGAAACAATCCTAATATTTCCCAGACATAAATAATCACTAATGAAGTAGGAAAATTGATTCACCATTTATGCCATTGACATCACTTGTACATACGTGGCGTGTGACTTTATCATCTCTCCCAGGGAAGCACATGCGCTTTGATGATTTTGTTAAGGCTATCTTTGGTATGGTAGGCGTTTTTTTACAAATAATAATATTTAAAATCATTTTTAATTAAGAACAAACAACGTATCTCATATACTATAAATGCGTTGGATTCTCTTGCTTGGAAGTGCATATGTACGTAGAAAACAGAATTTTTTTGGTGATGTACCGCAGTTGAACGATTCCTATCATAGTAGTTTAAAATTTTAAAATTTTATTATTATTTTTATAATCCGTACCTGCCAGGAATCAACTTGTTGGAAGAGCCTGTGTAATTTCAATAGTTGAGCAATTTAGTGTTGGTACTAGATGCAATGCATTTTTTTTTTGCAACATTCAAGTTTATTTGATATGTTTCCAACTTCATATTTTAAGTAGATTTATATTGAATTCATAATTTCTTCCATAATATGCCTAGATATTTTCTTTCCTAATACTTCATTATTCTTATGGTCTTCAGGTATCAGGCGGGTGGAGACATACTATGGCTCTCACATCTGATGGAAGGTTATATGGCTGGGGTTGGAATAAGGTTTCTATGATAAGAAAGAAAATTTTTATTTACTTCATAAAACACCTATATTTTCTGTTTGCTTGTATACAAAAAACAAACAGTTCTTTTGGAAGGTCGTAGACTTTTTTTAAAGGGGTTTGATGTGAACCAAAATCTTTCTATTATTCGAGCGAGGATATATTTCTATTCTGAGAGTTGGCTGTTGAATTAAATGCAAAATTAAAATAATGAGGAAAATTTGTGATAAATAGAACACAAATTGAGTATATGATAATAAATTTAATGGGTGTATTTTTAACATTTAATATCATTAAAAAAAATGATGTTACACAGGTTTGATAGTTGTATTTTGTATGTATCGTATAGAAGAATGGTGTCAAGGATAACACGTTTACTTATAAAACTATATGGTTAAAGTAGAGAAATGCCTTGGGAGTATGGGGCTTTCACGTGAAGTAAATTTTATAAAGCTACAGTTAGCCGTGTTATGTTGAGTGGATTTGAGATTTTGACAAATAGATCTGTTAACTATCAGGTGTAGTAGAAATGAGAATATTATGATTCATGTGGTAAAATTAGAGTGAATAAATTGATAATGAGCTTGTTGGGCACAACATCCATTGAAAACATGGTAGTTAAGAATATGATTTGGTCTCGTACTTCTATGATAGAATATACATTGATAACATATATAAAATAGTGTTTAATAGTAGGTGAAATAGGGGCAAATCAAATGCAATATGGATAAAATTGGTGCAAAATAATTTGTGTGGATTAGATTTAGAACCTCTTGTAACACTCGAAAGAACTTGAGAATGATGATTCGTAATGCTAGTTCCAAATAGTTGGAATAAGGCTAGTGATGGCAATTATGATGATGATGCTTATGCTAGGAAGTTGTCATCAATTAAAATGTTTCTTAGAACAAATCATCTCTGCACATCTCTTTTTAATAAAGAAGTGAGATGTATTACTCCAAACCAACTAAACCATCACTCGAGTGACCAAATCTAGACCCATTTGATCCGAGTAAATAGTGAGGTGTTAGATCCACACTACATTGATGGCTCTATAAAGAGATGTGTAATTAGGGTAAAGTATATCATTTTCTTTATATTGTATGAAAGTATTTGTCATGTAAATCTAATATGACCTAAAATTTCATGGTTACTGTGTAATTTTGAGTTTCCTATTTTTAGATTTATTTGCATCTATTCCTTTCCTATTATGTTGTTTTTCTTTCCTTCTGTTATTTATGATGTCTTTAGTAAGCTGTAATGGTAGGAACTACATTTGCCCTAGCCTTACTATATAAGGAGATAGGATAATACAAATATCTCCTCCTTTCTTTATGCCGCAGAGCGAGGAAAGAAATCCTAGATCTCTTTAGCCTGCAGGTCCTCTTCTGCTCTTTCCTGAACCACCAAGGCCTGTTTAACATCATCCATCTCGTCTAGCTACCATAATCGTGATTGAATCCTCTTATGTGTTTGGTTTCCCATCGATCGTGAATTGAAACTACAATGCGTCACTATAAGCCGCAGTTTCATTGTATGCGTTCAGAGCGTCATCTACGTCAAAATCGTCAAATTAAATGCTCTGTATTGCATCACTATAATAATGTCGTCTGTGTGTAGATCCTTTGATTTTTGTATGTGATCCCTCTTCCCAAGTGTGATCGCAACAGGTATTACTCTTCTTTCCTTACAAGTATGTTCTTCCATTGAATCCAAGGCTCCAGACACAAGGAGAAGCTAACTCCTAGCCTTCTTCCCATTGACCCAGTTGTTCCATCACGAGCAAAAAAAAGAGTCGCAGGTAGCAACCAATCTATTATCAGTTCTTTCCTATAGCTACAACAGCCCCAAAAGCGGTGGCTTTATGATCGAGTATGGGATGAAGATGTCTAGTTCTACTTTGGAGGTTATTTTTGAATCAAAGACCAGGAATTATGCCCAAACAACCCCAGAACTCTCTCACTTTATCACAGGCCATAAATTCAATCTAAATAACTTCCTTCAATGGTCACAATCCGTGTTTTTGTTCATTTGTATGAAAGGAAAAGAGGAGCCTCTCACGGACAAATGATCCACTTGTGGGTATTATTCCTATGTTTGGGGAATTTTGTTCATATGGAGTAGCAAGAATCAATAGTGGTCTCCAGACAATGCAAAATCTTTGAACCGAGCATTTGCTTTGGGAATTTGTGAAGGAATGTGGATCCAAATGTTATCAATTCTTTAAAGACATTTTGTGAAAGTCAAGCCGCCATTAGTATTGCAAAGAATCACGTGCATCATGACATGAGCAAACACATTGAAATTGATGGACATTTTATCTCTGCAAGGTCAATAAAGACATTATTTACTCGATCAACATTCCAAATCATCTTCAAGTTGCTAATGCCTTCACTATATCTCTACCTCGTGGCAACTTTACTGATTTGAATATCAAGCCGGGTCTTTACAACATCTATGACCCAGCTTGAGGGGGCGAATGAAATTTTGAGTTTCTTCTTTTAGATTTATTCTTGTTTATTCCTTTATTATTAGGTTGTATTTCTTTCTCTTTGTTGTTTGTTGTGTCTTTGGTAAGTTGTAATCTGTAGGAATTAAGTTTTTCCTGGCCTTTACTTATTATATAAAGAGAAGAATTGTAATTTGATGAGTAAGAAATAGGAGAATAAAATTTTATCCACCTTTTTTCTGTTACATCATAAACATCATCCATAAATGTATTAAGAACATGAGCATGGCTCGCTTTGGGATTCATAATCTGGTTAGGTAACCGGGTGAAGTCAGACCCTGTCACTCTTGGTTGAGATGACATGTGATATAAATCGTACTTTTAAATTTTGTTGTATATCATCTGTTTTTTAGACATCGATTATGGATGGAATTGATTAGGAATTCTTTGCCATTGAAACCCTAATTATGCATCCATGTAAAATTTATGGTTGTGTTTTATTCATTACATCTCGGAAGAATAAGAGATGCATTGCAATTTGTTTTACTGAATTTTTTTGTTTGCCAGTCATAAAGCGGGGCTAGAAGACTAGGTGCTCCTAATAAATCAAAATGCAAGATCATTTTTTTATGGTGCAGTTATATTTTTCCTGAACGTAGTTAATGGAGCCCAGAACTAGGTGCCTTCTTTTTTACACTAATGCGTAGACCAAACAGTTCAAGTAATGGTTGAAGTTAACAGCTTTTAAGACATCCCTTTGAACATTCTTTTATTCTTTAACATCTTTTCTACATGAAAGAGGTCTTCTGTATCCTCTGATCATTGATGCTTTTTCAACTAATTTGATCTCACATTCACAGATTTTGAATTTTGCTTCTCGAGCTTATTGTTAATTGGTATTTTTTACTTGGATAGTTTGGACAACTAGGCGTTGGTGATAATGTTGATCACTGTTCTCCAGCTCAAGTAAACTTTCCTGTGGACCAGGTATGATCTTAGTAATCTGGAATGTATGTTCTTAAATTCATGCTACTGCTACAGAGAGAGAGTTGTTTTTAACATTATTGCTATTACCCTGAGAAAGTAGACGGATGCAGGTAGAATGCATTCCCGATAGCTTTATGTTTGTCGTCTACTAGTTATTTTTATCTCTTTATTTAAAAAATAAATAAATTTCCGCATTTTACAGAAGGTTGTCTTTACGTCTTGTGGATGGCGGCATACTCTTGCCGTGACAGAGAGAAAAAATGTCTTTTCCTGGGGTAGAGGAACAAATGGTCAACTTGGACATGGGGATACACTTGACAGGTACTTTTATTAACAGGAGATAAATACTTTAATGGTTGATAACAATTCTAGAATTGAAATTTTGCTGTCCTTCTCTTTTATTTTTTATTTTTTATTTACAGGACACTGAGTATTTGTTTTCTACAGAGTTCTCTGTAAATTTTGAATTGCTGTATTGCTTTGGCCCTTTATTTATGATTCATTTCTGTTGCCTGATATGTTGAACCTACCTTCTCTGGTCCTTATTTTTAATATTTTTTATTATCCATGGTAGACTGAAGCTTAACATTAGGAGAAGGTAATTACGCGACTGTTTTTAATAGAGTTAAAAGGTATGTAAAGTAGGAAAATTTTGCTGGTACTGCTCAATAATGAGGTTTATTTACCAAGGTTAATGAACTTTTTAGATAATTTGGAAGGTTTTCTTGGTTATAAACCCTTATTTTTCATTCATTCATGTTTATTGGTTCCCGAGGTAATTAATAATTCTGGTTATATCCATATAATCTTAGATCTGCTCTTCCTCAATTCTTTGATGCTAATTTTATGTCTTTTCTACTTGTTTATGTTTTACTTTGTGTTGTACATGTTCAAATCATGCCTATTTTCAATCATCTAATCTTAAATACATATTACTCTTTACTGTTCCTCTGATTAATGATGTTGGAGTTAACCTAAATCACGACACTATTGACAAACAATTTTATTGTTGATTTTCAAAATGGGTATATGGATGACTTTACAATAACAAAACACATAATAATAATGCAAAATGTGGAAATGAGAACAAATGTAAATAAATAACAGATGACAGAAACGACTCTCTTGAGTGATTGCGAGATCCGTTGGATGGAGCAAACTGCGAGCATGATGTCTGGTTCGACAAGTTTGTTGGAAGCGTCGAACGATGCTTGGGGAAGGTGGAACCGTTGGAGTGGAATGCTGACAGTGGCATAGGTTAGTGTACAAGACCTTGGAAGTGGCAGAAGGGGCGCATGGATGTGCTGGTGGAGGCGGACGACTGAAGAAGGATGGGAGTCACGTGTTTGACTCAGGCAGGGAAGGGCACGATGAGTCTACGAGCCGCCTGGGTCAAACTCGCAGGAAGTCTGCGACTCGTTTGGGCACGAATGGGATGGGCGAGTAGTTGAGGACATGTATAACACAAAAAATGAGCGGTCATATTACAATGTCGTGGCTTATCGGGACTTGTTTTCTTGTGTTTGATACTTATGGTTTTGTTTAGTAATTATTGTAGCTCGGTGAATGATTGTGGCGTGGTCCAACTCACGATTGCCTCGATCTTCATTGGATTCATTTGAATGTTTATGCTATACACAATGTCACCCAAAAAATACTTAGTTTATGATGAATGTTTATGCTATACACAATGTCGCCCAAAAAAACATCTTATTGGATTCATTGGATTTCCTGAGGTTGGCGAACACTTGTTCAGCTCGTAAGATCTCGAATACTTCCCGAAGGTGTTGCAGATGATCGCCTTTTGATTTACTATAAACCAGAATATCGTTGAAGTAAACCACCACAATTTTCTCGATGTGAGCCCAAAACACTTGATTAATCAACCGCGTGAATGTGCTAGGTGCGTTTGACAGGTCGAAAGGCATAGCTGTCTATTTGTAGTATCCATTTAGTGTCTTGAAGGTGGTCTTCCATTTGTCTCCCGACTGCATTCTTATCTGTGATATCCACTGCGCAGATCGATTTTTGAGAAGACGGTGGCTTCGTGCAACTGATCCAAGGGATCGTCCAAACATGGTATAGGAAACCAATATTTGTTGATTATTTTGTTAATGACACGGCTGTTTATGCACATTCGCAATGAACCTTATTTTTTAGGTACCATAAGGGCGGGGACAATACATGGTCTGGTGCTTTTTTGGACTAATCTTCTTAAAACATGATCTTGCACCTGATGTTGGAACTCCTCGTACTTTGTGGGTTGCAATCTATAGGCGAGGCCATTTGGTAACGTTGATCCGTGTATGAGATCTATGGTGTGTTGATTGTCACTTAGTGGTGATAAGCCGTCTGGAAGGTTGTTCGTCATTACGTCTCAATAATGAGTACAATGTTCCATGGTACACTCAATTAATGTCTTCAACTGACAAAATATAGCTCTCTTTCAAAATATGATATTTTCTTAAGCTAATAATAATCATTTCTTAATTTATCCTTTTTTTTATTTTGCTGTATATCCAACTTAACATTCTCATTTTTGCCATAATCAAATTTTGCCATGTTAAAAAAACAAAAAAAAAAAAACTTAGCTATGTTTACATTTTTTAATATTCAATACTCATCCATATAAAATATCTGATTCACATGCACACATGCGTGAATTTGATTATGTCTTGAGAAAGCTCTTGTTGAGGATCAAATGTGCGTGTAACAAGTGTGTTAAGAAGCATGAGAGTTATATCTTTTTGACTCTTTTGATTTTATTTTTGCATTGATACTGATGTTGTATAAAAATTGATTTTAATTTATTAGAATTAAATGAAAATATTACACTCAATAGGACACAATGGAGGAAACAAGTTCATGTAGCTGACCCCACTTAGTGGTATAAAGGCTTGTTATTGTTGTACTGATGTTATTAGAAGCACATTTCAAAGTGTATTATAGGAGCGAAGTGAAAGCACATTTCAAAGTGCTTATTGCTTGGCTTTGAAGTATAACCTTGTAGTTTTTTGCTTAGTGTTATGGCATTGTGCACTAAAGTCTTTATTATTGTGAAATCATAGTTCAAATTCATGATTTTGTCCATTATCTATCATAATAATCAGGCACGGAAGTCGCTTTTCATCACTTTTTGTCATGGAGTTGTTGCTCATTTTTTCTTCTTTCTTCTGCTAGAGATAGTGGCTTTTTGGTGGTTTTTTTTTTTTCTCTTCACAGTCACTCACCTGCTGGTTATGCACTTCTCTCTTGTTTTTCTTTTGGCTCCAATAGTTTCATGCTAACATGCGGTTTCTCAAGAATACTTCTCGACACATTGTCTTCGTACTCTTTTTGCTTTTCATTGCTTCCGCCCCTCGGTTTCTTGATGGTCATTCAATATCACAAGTATATTCTTGTTTTTAAAGTATTCTTACATCATTATATGTATTTTGAATTTTTGCTTTCAAAAAGTTAAAATTTACTGTTTTTTAATGTATCATTATATATTCCACAAAATTCTACTTGACTTGGTTTATGTCTGGTTAATTTCATAGCTATTATATGTATATAAGATATGTATATATGATACATGGCTTGTTAATGTTCTAGTTAGTAAAATTGTTCTTCACTTTGCTCTTTACTTGTTGACACGAAATGGAGCACTTTGAAAACATTGCTTTATATAATCTTAAAACTCAAAATCTAATTATTGATTGTAATCTCTTCACGGAAATCTTCATCCTGGTCAATCTTCATAAATGATCATACTTTAACTCTTCTTCTAACATGTGAAATAATGAAATTGATCGGAGGCTAGAAGCCTTTTTAAAGATGAACTTTTTTTTAATCCATGCATTTCGTCAATCAAAACCATCCAATATAAATTAATACTTGTTTTAATAATGTTAAATACACGGTTGATTTGATCTTGCATTTGAAGAAATAAATATTAAAGTCTAAATGGGTGGAACAGCTATTCTTCTCCTAGGAGGAGAAAAGTCTGTCTTCTTTATGATGCTCAAAACCTATAAAAAGTGCACATTTTATTTGAGATACAAAAAATAATGTGGAATCTCTTTGTTGCTCGGAAAAGGACTTAATTGCATTGGGTGCTGCTCTTTCAGTGCGGCCTTCATTTTTGGCTAATATTTGTATTTAGAGGTACAGATCTTCAATTAAAAGCATTATTTTGGCATGTTGAAGGAATACACCCAAGATGATTGAGATTTTGAGCTCTGATGGTTCAAGTTGCAGCCAGATACCATCCTCTAGAGCAGATCCACTACAAGGTGCGTGAGCTCATGCAATTTCCTTTGAAGAAGAATATAATAGAGATTTCTCTCTTTACAATTTGCCCCTTTTATAATAAAGGATTTTAGTTTTGATAATGAAGTCTTCCTGATTTTTATTTATTTTTAAATAAAGGCTATTAAAATAAATATTCTAATTATAATGTTTTTAGTCTTTTTGGCCACCACTGCACGGCCTTTTAAGCCTCCAACAGCCCAACCAGCACCATTTCCTGCTCGCTGACTTTGAACAATTACCAGTTGGATCTTCCACCTTATTTTTTTTATAATAATATTATTTATTTGCTTATAAATAAATGAAAATCATTGGCGCTTTAAATTTTTTTTTTTTTGGGGGGCATTTACATACATACCACAATATTCTTTTATATATTTACATATAATTTATATATATATATCGCCTATACTTTCATATTTACATACATAACACACAAATCTTTGATATCACATCAAAAGCACCACTCGCCACTTAACTTCATAAAAGTAAAATATAAATTTTCATGCATTTGCTTTTACTAACAAGTTGTTATAAATATAAATATCCGACTTTTTGTGTTAGATATGTAAATGCATATGAATTGTGCGGCATGTATTTAAATTTCCATTCTTTAAAATTAATTTTTTTCCAAAATATATTAATTGGTTATCTTACCTTGTTCGAACTGTCGTTAACTGGTCTTTGGTCTTTTTTTCAACAGGGAAGGTCTGGGTATCACCATCTGAAAGATATGCGCGTGTTCCTGATGAAACGGTTAGTAATTTTAAATCTCACCATCACATTGTAGAAGCCCTGAAGCTGTGAGACACTGTAACAGTTAGCATAGTGAAACGCCATTTTTACTGTAAAATATGTTTGATTTAATTGGAGAGTTTACTTCTGTAGCCTATAAAACATTATATCTTATTAAATTTGAGTTTTTTTCACCTTTTTTCCAGGTTCCGAACCAAGGAACAAACTTAATGGAGGGTAATGGGAATGAAGCAGATGTACCGGAGAATGACGTTAAGCGGCTGCGCCATTAGTCGGCTTCTAATCTTTTATGTTTGTAAAAATAAAATTTATGTATGAGCTGGAAGTATGAAGATGTTATGTAGTTTTCTCCAGTCCTGCTCTTTGTTTGCCTATGGTAGCTTGTTTGTTTGTTATTTGTTATGCTCTTCATATTCACTTTTGCGATATTTTTCAAAATCAAACTTATTTGCTTAATATTCTGTTCTAGCACAGTTTTTGCTGAATTTATTTAATCGAGTAGGCTTCAGTTGTTCAAATAGGATTGAAATTATTTTGTTGGGATGGTTAGCTTCAGCTTTATCCATGGCTGCCGATGCTGTTGCAGTTTCAGCCTATAAATTTGATGATTTGTTAGGGATTTATTTTCATCGTGTGATTGGCCTGGTATAATTTGGAGCATTTCTAGTATGTTAACAGGGCAGTCCTAGCATATAACAGCTGATATTGATTGTATCATCATTATCATTTCATTTTGGGAAGTTCACATGCAAATGCAACACAATCCTTATGTTTTTGCATAGCTAACTTATGAAACTTGGTGTCATAAATTAATGTATGAAAATGTTTTTTTCGTTTTTAAAAAGTTGATAATGGTGGTATTTTTTTTTTATGTATGTGAGATTCTTGAGTGTTATAAATGGAAACATGAAAGTTTAGGGCATAGATATGTCAATATATAAGAAATGTGGTATGAATGTATTTTGTTAGGTATTGGGTAATTTTGATTGTTTTGTTCTGAAATTGATTGAAAGATGATCAAAGTTAAATTTGATTTATTCTAGCGACTAGATGGAAACCAATATATAGTGAAACATATCAATTTTAGAAAGAATTTCCAGGATTTGTTGGGGACATCTTTGTTTTTTTGCCTGATTTGTGTTTCAGACCGTCATCACAACTTTATTTGGATAATTATTTTCTTGTTTTCTAGAAATTTATGGAGGGAAGTCTTTTTTTTTCAATTTGATATATTAAAGTGCGATAGTTATAAGAAAGTTATATACGTAGTATTCATCACGTGATTTTTAAGAAGTTATTTTCTTTAACATAATTTTGCATTATCTTTTTAAAAAATTGTAGGCACTCCAAGTAAAACTTAAATTGTTTTGAAAAGAGCATAAGATATGAGATATTGAGATGGATGTCTTCTATTTTATTATTATTATTAGTATTTTATTTTATAAGAATGATTACTTGCCTTATTTAGCATCTAATATATTATTTGCACTTCAAATTTAAAATCTTAGGCTTTATTTGATAGAGTTTTTGCTTTAAAAAAGACTCTCTTAAGATATAAAATAATTGTTGCTAGTCAATATTGTCATTTGAATTTGAAAATTTGTGTTTTTTAACACTTGGTTATAACTATTTTAATATAAAAAAATTATAATAGTCTAAATAAATTTAAATTATAATCATCATTTTAATTCTGATAGATTAATTACATAATTTTATTTGGCTCTCATTGGGCAAGATTCAACATGATTTGTGTCATTGATGATGAAATATTCAACTTTTACATAAAAAAATAAAAATAAAAATCTTAACATGTTAATAAACATGAATTATGGATTTTTGAGTTTTATCAATTTTATACTCACTTGTGAAGAATGAACATTTATTTTTGATATGTAGAAGGGTTATTTAAATAATTTTAGCCAACATTCCTAAACACTTAAACAGAGGACAATCATCGCTTGATCATTAAGAATTTGAGTGTCTAATGAAATCAAAGTTGAATAATTTTGGATTTGGTATATTTTTTTAATCGTGATATTGTGATTGTAAGTAAAATTTCATATCATTTAATCCTATAAAATATCATGAATTTCTTATATATACATATAGATATATATATATAGTGCCACATATCCAGACCTGTTGGTTGACATTTACAGTATAAGATCCCTCGGGTCGGGGGTTGAACCTCTCTGACACAGTTGACTTTAAGGAGGTGATACTCGAATTGTTAGACAGATAGGGGTGACTAGAGGCTCGTATAATAGCTTCTAGTCATTACTTTTAATATATATATATATGTGTGTGTGTGTGTGTGTGTGTGTGTGTGTGTGTGTGTGAATGTTTGTGTTAGATATATAAATAGCCAAGAATTGTGTATTATTTATGTAAATACCCCTTGATTATTTAGATTAATGAAACATACCATTCAAATTTTAAGTCACTTCTATTTTTTTGACCGATTCCACATTTTTTATATTTTTTATGACTAAATTTTAAATAAAGTCGATGATATTTATATTATGAATAATTTTTATCATGAATTCTGATCTTTTATTTAAGCATAATAAAAACGGTTAATCCAAAACCAAATTTTGGAAGAGAAAAGGTAGGAAGATTTGGTAGAGTTGCCCATTGCCTAAAAGTCAATATAATATTGACTATCATATTTGAAAAAAAATAATTGTTAGGATGATTGTAATTTTATGACCTATAAATGTTTTCAATACTTTGGGGAAAACAAATATCTATACTTTAATTATTACATTGATAAGACTTTGTAGATGCTTGAAAATATGTTTTAATTTTTAAAAGTTCTTAATTATGATATTTTCTTATGTGATAAGAAAATTAAAAATTTTATACATTTTAGGTGAAGTTTATTGATCCTTAATCTCGAATGACCATAGGTATATATAAAGTTGTAATTGAGTCAAGTTGACTAGAGTATGTCGTGGATTGGTCTTGGTTTGCTTGAATCATAAGTTTTTCATGTTCAATTCATCTTTGAGCCGAGTTTTCACATATATGTTCATTTTTTATTTGCTTAATTTTTTTAATGACCATACTTAATTTATATTTGACTAGTTTATATTAAATGAAGAAGCTAAAAATTCAAATGTTTTTAAATTTTTTATATAAAATTAAATTTTAATTTGCATTTAGTTTTTCCTATGCAACAAGTAAATAAGTTAAAAATTTAAATGAATTTTTTAATTTCTATAAAAAAATTGATAATAAATTTTTAACTTATTCGAATTTATAACTTATTTGAATTTATTATCAATTTTAATAAAAAAATTGAATAGTCATTTCAATTTTTAACTTATTTACTTGTTGAATATGGAAAACTAAAGTGCAAATGAGCTTAATTTTCATATAAATTAAATTTTAATGAAATTGATAAAATATTTAACTTATTTTACAAATCTTAATAACAAATAATTGAATAAATTATAAGTTAGCATTCAACTAGTTTATAAAAAATAAATAAAAATAATTTATAAGTTATAAGTAAATTTCTTCCAATCAAATAATATATTTAATTATGTTAATTAATATAATATTATTGTGTGTGTCTGTTACTCATTTGATTTAGTTTAAGTTTTAGAATAATAAAACATAATTAATTGAATAGATTATAATATGAGCATTTATGGTTTATGAATTTAAATCAGGTATTGTTGTGAAAGGCTATGAGGGAAGGGGAAGATTTGGACAAACAAAAGATTTTAAGGGATTTTGACTTTGAGGGAGAGAAAAGTTTGTGAAGAAATCAAATAAGGGATGAGATCGATCTGAATGCCCATAACGTAAATGTTTAATCTTATGTTATTAATTAAATTAATGATGTAATTAGCTAAATTGATTAGTATTGTTAAACTTTATTATTGTTAGGAAGTAAGGAAGAAGACCGACTGATCCTTTAGATTTGAGGAAGAAGATAGATACATTTCAACGATAAGTTATGTTTTAAATTAAGGTTTAATTTACTTAATTTGAAATTGATATTTAATAAAATATTAATGTTTAACTATAATTTAGGTTGAAGCACATTTAAGCATGAAGGCCAGGAGTCCGTGTGGTAAGCAAGCAAAACACGGTGGGGAATTATTTTCTTATATTTATTAAATTTGAAGTTTATAAAATAATTTTTTTTAATGTTTTATACAATTATTTTACTTTTGTATGCATGTTGTAACTTAAGAATGAAAGGAATTGAATGGGGAAAGGGAAACATAACGTTTAATGTCTTCAAAAGATATAATTTAAATGAAATGAAAGTTAAATGTTTAAGTTATACAGGAATACCCCCATATGATACTGACATGGGATGCAAAACATCCATGCATGTTAAAGAAAATGGTAAATGGGGTGCAATTTGAGGGTGCATTTGGGTACATTTTTTAAGGCATCTTTGAACACATTTTGAGGGTGTCTTTCGTCCAAATTCTTTAGGATACTTTCGGGTATGACGGTAATCCTATGATGACTATTAAGGAGGTTAAATTGGTAAAAACTTAAAATGGAATGAGAAATGATAAATTTAAGGTTTTAATGAAATTTATTGTATTTTCTTCTTGTCATTCAAGCATAACATAAAAAATTTAATGCAAATTATATTATAATTACTTACTAAGTTGCACATATAGTTTCAAATAATATTTCTTTTAGGAGAAGAAAATTTCTAAGTGATATGTCTTGTAGGAAACACTTGATTTTCAAGTGGAAGACCACTGCTACTGATAGATATTAGTTTATGATTTGACTTTAGTTTCTTTTTTAGTGTTTATTTCTGTTTAGAGACACTTTATATGTTGGTCAGAGATATATTTTTCGATTATGATGTTGTTTCTGGAGAGTTAAAACTTTGTTGCACTTTGTGGATTAGTGGCTCTTTTACATTTATTAGAAGTTTCTTAAATTTTTGAAAAGTAAAATGAAACATTAATATTTTTTGAACGTAGTTCCTACCCTAGTTAATTTTAAGCATCGTTTCAGGTCGCGAGAGTAGGCATCTCGTTGATCATGATGCATGTCATTTGAAATCTAATTACTTGGGAGCTTTACTTTCAACAAATACCATAGATAGGAATAATGAACTTTTCATAATCACATTTGTAAGAGTTGAGTTCAAATCAAAAAAGTCTTGGGAATGGATTCTACAAAATTTAGCTATGTCTTTTGAGTTTAATGTTGCACCAATAAGGTCTATCTTCAATATGGAAAAGGGCTTGATTGAGGTGTTAAGGTCTTTATTTCCAGATGCAAAACATAAGGTTTACATGCGTTTATTATGGAAAAGCATTAAGAAATACATTCATTTCCAAGGTAACAAAGAGATTCGACATAATGTTTGGCACACGCCAAATGCATACACTAGAGCCAAATTCAAAATGAAACTCAATGAGATTTTAGAAATTAGCCCTCAAAACCTTAATGTCTTCTCATATAATCGGATGAGGAACCTTGCAAAAATCATTGTTGTTCTTTAATCGGAATTGAAACTAGTGCATCTTTTCTTACAGAATCCACTCTTATGTCATAATTGGAATTAAAAACAGCTCATCATTACCTTAATTACTTACAAAGTTGGTCGACCTTTAACAAATTCTGTTAGTATTTAGAATGTTTTGTTGATATCATTACTTGAAAATGTAAATGAGATGAAAATTTCATTTCGTTGTTGATATTTATTAGTTGTTTTTTTTATTGTTTTGCTTGGCACTTGGCAGTAAAATCATACCAAATGCTCAATAAGCATTTTACTTATGCTTATGAAGTTGCCTTGCGAAAATCTTTATTTGATTATAACTCGTTTCTTGTTATTTATTTCAGAGATAGAAAAAATGATTTCAAATCTTTATTATCTATGGTGATGTTCATGTTTTATGCTCTACAATTGGTCAATTTCGCAAATGTAGCTGGTTGATTTGAACTATCTCTATATTTCTTACGATAATGTGTTACGTGTTTGGAGAGTCCAGAACTTTTCGGGCAACCATAGTACCATTACCAAATGGATTCATTTAGAGCAAGGGTGGCTCTCATTTCACTTGTCTATCACTTAAGACTTTAAATATTATGGTCTCACTTCACTTGGCTATCACTTAAAACTTGGCTATCATTTTCGTGGGTTTTAATGGAAATTTGAGGCATCTTACTGTTGTTCTTTTGTGCAAAAATGAAGATGCAAATGTAGTAATCTGTTGTTCTTATTTCCATAAATTTGGAAGGGTTTGAAAATCCATCTGTATTAACTTGTATGATGCTTACAAATCAAAATGGTGGTCGAGTATTTCTAAAATAGTGTTTAATGATGTCATGTATGTAAAACTTAAACTTTATAGGTTAAATATATAAACTCTTACGAAACACGGTGTTTATATTCTATGAAGATTCTCAATTGAATAATTTTGTTTATATTCTATTGTAAGTCATCCTATATAAGAGAGTGACATCGACAACTAAAGAGGCATATAGGCGACAAACTGAACGTGTCAGGGGAGGTGGTCTTGATTGGCGTGAGGGCGAGGTGGCCAAAATGACGGGATCAAGTGCTGGCCAAGTAAAAACCCATTTTATTTTCCGTTTTTACTTATGCTCATTTAATATATGTTTGGATGGTATATATATATATATATATATTATATATATTATTTTTTTTATTTTTTAAAATAAATTATATTATTGTTAAAAATATTTAAAACACCTAAAAGTTATTTTGAGTATTTTTAAAAATAACTATCACAATCAAACACGTTTTAATTCAAATCAGAACCTAAATAAAACAAATAAAAACATAAAAAAAAAACAAAAAAAAATCCCAAACAAGGCTTTAAATTTCAAGAATTTTAAAAATATTCAAACATATTCATTTATAAATTTGAACAAATACGATCGAATATTAATCCAATTAAATTTAAATTGTTCGTCAAATGCATTAGTTTATTTATAACCCAAAATATATGCCCTATCAAGCCAAGCTCAAGTGGAAAGGGGGAAGAAAGCACATGTGGATCTTATCCCGCCCTTTCCCACTCGTGGCTGCCGCTGCCCACTTCGGACGGTCATCCTCAGGCTTGGGATTCTGGCGATTAAGATTTGGTTGGTCTTTACCTAAACAAGTAGTATAAAGTGGCTTTCTGTTTTATTTAGGTATATTTACATATATTTTTGTTTAGAAATAGTAGCCATTCGAGTCCTCGATCTTACAGTGAAAGACTACACCTTCAACTATTATGCTGCGGATAAGTATGCATATGCATGAAAAGATATCTTTTTTTAAAAGTTTTAATAGTAATATTTTTGATGTGGTCTAAAAAATATGGGTACCAAAGTTTAGGCATTAGCTCCGGCAAAGCTACAATGAGGGCACTGGGGTCATGTGAGTCAAGCCAACTTGGGAGATGGCTAGCTCGTGAACTCAGTTCGATGTGCTAACAAGCCAAGCTCAAACTAACCTCGACTTAATTCATTAGTTTATGAGCCGGTATGTTTAAGAAAACATCAATATAAAATATAATTAAAATCTATTAAATTTGAAGATTTTATTTTTAAAAATAAGTAGCATATTTGTAAAAATTGAATTTAAGTGTTAGGCATGTAAATACATTAAAATTGAGTGGTATTCATCTAAATTTCTTTATTTTTTATGTACATTTATGATGCACATATTTTTTTTTTTATAAATAAACAAACTTATAATCATCAAATTTAATCATTTTGTGGAGATTATAAAATAAATTGATAAATAAAAAACATATTTTTCTTATGCAATATTTTTTCTATTGAAATTATCTCAGCATGTAAATTACTTAGATTCAAAATAAAATGATTGAGGTTATTTTTAAATTTTATAATTTATGCTCCCAGTAAAATAATTTTTTAACTTCGTTCTTGGGTGTTAGATATGTAAATATAAAAAATTGGGTGGTATTTATACAAAATAAAAAGATTTGTATTTAATATAATTTTTTAATCAAATGAACAAATTATTAAATTTAAACTAAAGTTTTTAAAAATAAATAACATTTAAATTGAAGTAAGATAAAATAACATGAATTAATTGTCTGAGTGTTCGTTTGTCTGTCTATATCTTCATATTTAGACATCTTACATTTTTATGAAATTGGGGCAATTAAATACAAACCATTTACAAATCGATCGCCGTCTTTCATTCTTTTTTAAATTCTCGCTCAAATATCAAATTTCATGGTAAAATCTCAACCCATATTTTTCTTTTTTATCAAATACTCAGTAAGTTGTGGCACGCATAAATACTTCAGTTCGGTAGCTCAACAGAATCATCCGAATGACTGATTTGTAAATATCAATGTTTTTGATTGTCTGTATGTAATTATCTTTTTTTTTAGTTTTAATTTTTTGGTTATATATTGTGATAAGTATGGCCTATGCTTTCTCACACAAAAGTTTGAAAAATGGGAAGGTATTTAGGTGTAGGGGGAGGATGAAATCTACAATCATGATCACAATAACTTTTAAGGCATTTGTTGTTGAGAATGGTTGGGACCCACATAATGGAATCATAAGATGTTTAAGTCAATAGGGAAAGTTGAAACAAGCAATTTTTAATAAAACAAGAGGATTTGAATTTTTCCACTTAAAATGGATATAAAATGAAACATGCATGTAGAATAAACACCTTTTTAGTTAGGATGGGTTATTTATTTTGGCAATGGTTGAAGGGTGTAGGTGAAGAATTCATTTATATTAATAAGATTTTTAAGATAATAAAAATTTATCTTAAATATTTTAATTATTAGTAAGGCTAAATACTCAATTCAAATACATTGAGAATAAGATAAGAATGCAAAATGGGGAGTATGGCATATGCCTTAATCAAAACTAAAAAAAACATATCATATGAATTCATTCATATTAATGCACTCATTTTATAGCAATATTAAGAGTTGTGCAAACCGGCACTTCTTTTATGAAGGGCAGAACTGATTTCTTTTTTGAATGTGAATAAATATATCCACTTGTTAGATTCCAAATTATCTTTTGTGAGCACATCTCGAGAGTTAGAACTGAGTGAATGAGAGAAAAGAGAGTATAGCAGGTCAAGAATTTGCTGTAGAGAGAATCTTGAGGGGAGAGTGAGTATGTTCCCATTATTCATATTTTTGTCTTTTATTTATAGGAGTGTATTTTATACAATTACAAGAAGAATGAAAAAGTTATGGAAATCGTTCTTAATTTGATTAATACTCTAATTACTTATATGGATTTTATACCATATATATATTACAATTTGAATTTTTTACATGACGGTAATTGACTGGGTTGAATTGTCTGAGTTTCACTGATTGAGGTGACTAGCTGAGTGGGGACTATGTCTTCTGAAGTGTGTGTTGGTTGGTCAAGGCAGTTGGTCTTGTGACGATCTCCCTCGCTCTGTGGTTGGGTGCTTCTGTGCACACTTTAAGAGGTCGGGGCTGCAGTCATGACTCATTGGTTGAACCCTTCATTATAGTGTGTCAGTTGATTCTAATCGTGCATCTAGTCATTTATTAGTCGGAAGCTTCAATCGTTCGGCCGTTATTTGGGCAATCTAGTAGCTTTGAGATTCTTGCAGGTATTTTTGGTTTATACATATTGGTTCCTTGAGTTTTTCTACTCCTTGATAGCTACAGCTACAATAAGGCCAAGAAAATTTATTAAACAATTGTTAGCTTTAAATTCATGGATTGATTGAACATTTGATTTCCCTTGGGATTTTGTGTCTCTCGTGTTTTATAAATAGGGATGAACTGAGTCTTGTATCATTTGTCGTAAGTTTCTCTTTTTACGGTTGAAGTGCATTATGGCGGAACGTTCGAACCGAATCATTGTGGATTCGTAGAGGCTGGCGAAGGTAAGGTTTTAGAACTCTTCTGGTTACGAAGGAAAAATAGGCAAAGGTTTGAGCTAATTTTGGTTGACGTTGTCGACTCACCCGATGACGCTGAAGGTCAGTCACTGAGGAGGCATCATCAAGAGGCTTTCACTGCACCACCTTTCATAATGCTAGATTTCAAATTGTCTTTTGTGAACACACCTCGAGAGTTAGATCCAAGTGAAGAAGAAAAAAGAGAATAAAGCAGGTCAAGAATTTTTTGTAGAGAGAATTCGAATGGTAGAGCAAGTTCATCCCTTTTATTTGTATTTTTTGTCTCTTATTTATGGGAGCGTATATTGTATGATAATAGGAATGAGGGAACAATTATGGAAACCGTTCTTAATGTGATTAATTCTCTAATTAATTATATGGATTTTATACCAAATCTATTTTACAATTTAAATTTTTAACATGGCGGTAATTAGCTAGGCTGACTTGTTTGAGTTTGGCTGATTAAGGCGACGACTGAGTGGAGGCAATGCCTTTCGAAGTGTGTGGGGGTCGGTTGAGAGACTCGATTGTATGATGATCTCGCTTGTCACGGGTCAATCAACCAACTACGGTCGGGTGCTCCTGTACGCATTTTTAGCGGTCAGGGCTGCAATCTTGACCCCTTTGTCATAGTGTGTCAGCAAATTTTAATCGTGCGATCAATCGCTGATTGGTTGGATGTTTTGATCGTTCGATTATTATTCGGACCATCCAGTAGCTTTGAGATTCGTGCTGATATTTCTTGTGTATACACCCCTACATGAGTAACCCCAGAGGAAATCAATAAATGGATTTTCTTAGCTTTGGGCAAATCCAAAATTATAAAATTAACACTAAATATTTTGAGTTGTAGTTGCCCACCTGAAACTAATGTGGATGATTAAGAATTAAACTAGTTTGCAAATAGGGGGACAACACATCAGGATATTTACATGATGTGAGCTCTAATTTGATCTATGCTACTAATGGTATTATATAGTCTAGTCAAATTAATAAACTCGGGCTCAACTCAAGAGATGTATGGTTGTTAAACCTTGAGCTAGAGTTTAACCCGAGCTAGAACTCGGCTTGTGACAGTTATGATCGGCTCGAAAGTTTGATTTTGATAAAAGTATATTACAAAATTATAGAATAGTAAAAAATTTATTTATTATGCAAAAAAAAAAAGTTTAATAATGTAATAGGGCCAACTCGATGAGCTCTTGAGCTCGAGTTCACCGAGAGCTCGCGGCTCAATCTTCACAATTTACGATCTCGTTAAGAAGTTGATTTCGAGCCGGCTCAACTTACTTATACCCATAATGCTCATATATTTTCATCAAGATACACTATCCAAAATATAAGTTAGAAATGAGTGAACACGATGTCCTTTTAAAGACTTAGCATAAGAAGAAATTAGATTTTCTTAAACTTCACTTAATATTCTATAGCTAAACTAAAAACTGAAGTGTAAATGACTATTTTACAGCCCTTTTGATTGTCTTATAATTCCCAATCAACATGGAATAAGTTTGGCTAATTTTCCGCGGGTTTTGGAAGAGATCGTTTAGCTCTCTAGAAAATCTAAATTGAAGCCCTTGCAATAATGGAGATTTATGGCATGTAACTTTTGCATTAACCAATTCCATCCCAAATCAAAGGATATATGTAGGAGTTTAAAAATGAATTTAAGGAGTAAAATAATTGTTGGAAAAACCTTAAAGCTTTTTATTTAATTAAAAAATATATTCATAGAGGATGGGGCTGCAAATTGACGGAGCAATTGCATGGGCTTGTTTTTCTTTATCCAAAGCTTATTTAAGATTGAGCCAAGCACAATTAGAATATCAATAGTTGTTGCGTGACGAAAAACTCATGGTTGTAGAATAATAAATTAAAGTCTCAGTGTTGTATAAAGATCCATCATATATATTGATAATAGAAAAGTCACCGTAGAAGACACCAAAATTTTTATGTGAAAATAAATAGGTTCACGCTTTTCCTGAATTACAGAAAATAAAATTATGATGTTAATAATCATGGATGTACAATAATCACAAGCTTTAATAACTTACTTGGGTTACAAAAAATATAATTATTGGTGATAATAACGATAGTGAGATGCAAAAGTCATAGTATTTTGTCATAGAGACAATAGTCGGTGACTGCAATAGTGTTAGTTAGCCTCGGAAGTTTTAGTTGGAAGTTATATTGGTGGTTGACCACAATGGTCAAAGTTGGTCACATAGGTCATGGTTGATAGTAATAGTAGCATCGATTGGTCATAGAAGTCGTACTTAAAAATTGCAGTAGTATTGAGCTACATAGATCGCAGTTAGTCACATAAGCTGTCATCACAGTTAGCCACATGAGCCATAGTTAGTCACATAGGTCAGAGTTGGTAGCTACGTACACTAGCATTCACAGAGGCCATAGTTGGAAGCCGCATTACTAGTTAGCCACATAGGTCGTAATTGGTTATCACGATAGTGTTAGTTGTCCGTAGATGCCATAATTGAAATCTCTTATAGTAGTTAATCATATAGGTCATTGTTGGTCACATAGGTCGTATTTGGTAATTGTAGCATCGGTTAGTCATATAAGTCATAGTTGGTGTAGCTGCAGTAACAGTTAACCCTATGGGTTGAAGTTAGTCACATAAGCCATAGTTGGTAGCTGCATTAGCCTTAGTTGGTTACATATGTCATAGTTGGAATCTGCAATAGTAATTAGCCACAAAGTTTTAGTTGGTTTATAGGCCATAATTGGTACCTGTAGCATCATCAGTTGGCCACAAAGGCCGTAATTGGCGATACACCGGTTGGTGGTTGTAACGCTTCTCTCGAGTTTATTATTTTACACTAGAGATAGCACTTGTCGATATACGACATAAAAAAATTCAGGAGTCTAAAATAAGTTGTAGTATTTTAAATACGACGGTCGTAAGCAATTTTCCTTAGGAGCTATCATCAGCTCTTCAATACAACATTATTTACTTAGAACATATTTGAAATATGTTATTACACCATATTCAGGATACATCGTTCCATGATATTCAAGATACATCATTAGTTAGTAGAGTTTGCCAAAAGTGATGAGCAGGAGCGACCACTGGTGGTCGATAGTGGTCAACAGCTACGAAGGTTGAGAGTTTTCACTGCAACTTCAAAATGATGTTGTTCCTTGCACTACAATTGGGATACGTCGTCACACTGTATTCATGATATACCAATAGCTACGAAGGCATGTATATATATATATATATAATTAATAATTGGGACTTAATTATTAATAATTGGGACTTAATTTCTCCTGTATCATTTTTTCTTACTTTTTATGTTTGAAATGAACATTAACATTTGTTTCTCAATTATAACTCTTTTTATGACCAAATTTACAGTTTTTTTATGGCCAAAATTTTGGAATGTTGAGGGCTACCATACCATTTCATTGATAAAATAAGAAAAAGTTAGATTACTACTAAGCTCTAATTCACAATTTTCTTTCTCTGTTACATACAATTAGTTCTATGCAGTTAATCGTCAATAAAATTGTTGTGCGAGAATCAACTCATTGATCCTCATATTATTTTTTACATGGTTTTGCATTTCTTAGTAAGTGACAATTGAGACATTTTAATAGGTGCACTAACATAAATACGCACATACATATATATACCACTCAATTCTTATGTATTTATATATCTAATTCCTGATTCTTTTTACCTTTTAGAAAGTACTTTGGACAAACTTTGTTGGATTCAAATGGATCTTGGAGCTGAAGCTCACTAAAATGTGGTATTGTCCCAGTTTTTAAAAATCTCAGGTATGTATGAAAATCTATTATCATTTTAATGATATGTGTTCAAACTCAATTCTTATGTATTTATATATCTAACACTTTTCCTTCATGTAGAACAGCATGTTGTGCTTTGGAGATCAGAAGCTTTGCAAGTTCGTCGTTTTTAATGAAAATTTGAGGCATCCGACCGTTGTTCTTTTGTGCATAAATGAAGATCCAAATGTAGTAATTTGTTGTTCTTATGTCCATAAAATTGGAAAGGTTTGAAAATCTAATTGTATTAACGTGTACGATGCTTACAAACTAAAATAATGACCAAGTAATTCTAAAATAGTGTTTAATGATGTCATGTATGCAAAACTTAAACTTTATATGTTAAATATATGAACTCTTAGGAAAATTGTGTTTTTATCCTGTGATGATTCTGAATTGAGCAATTTTGTTGCTCTTTTGATATTGTTGCGATAGTGGATTATATTGTTAATGTAAATTTATGAAAGAGATATGATCTTTGTACATAATATGATTTAAACTTTTTCAAGAAGAATAGAATTTGAAATGTTGTAATAGTTGTAGTGCCTTCTTAATTGTTCAAAGCTACCCACCCAATGCTATCTATCACAAAAATAATGGGAAGAAGTACACAAAAAGAATGTATATTAGATACAAATAAATGTTAACAAACCATAACGTATATTCCTAATACAAAAAGTTCAAACATAATAATAAAAAAAAGAGCATAACACCGATTTTTTTCAAGATTAAACGTCAAAAGTAGGCTCGGGTTTACAAAACCATAGATTGGTAATGACAAAGACGAAATCTTCCTACAATTCACTTTCGAACACTGACGTCTATATGCACAAAATGATTCCCCTACCAATACATCATAAACTAATCATAAGCCAGATAAATAATACCTGCTACAACATTTTCAGTCAAAATCTTTAAAAGAAATGCAATGACATCAATCTTCTTTCTATCCATTTTTGTTATGAGCTCAGAGTTCACACAAGATATCATCCATTTGAAATCCATCGTCGGTTGCCCATTTGAAGAACATAGAATCAATGTTTGTACGATTTCAGAGGTATCAATAAAATTGTCTGTCATTATTCTCCTTTGTATGGGCAATATATTTAATGCAGGATAATCCACAATTGCAATACACATCAATGTTTCAAGTGACTTCCATAGCTATAGATTACTAAATTGAACTCATCATTGCTTCATACATAAAATCAAATTATGAATCAATAGCTTTCAACTCACAAAGGTAACAATAGAAGCAAGCATAATCTGACAATTTTCATTTAATAATTGATGAAACAGAAATTCATAATGAAACACAAATCCAATAGAATCACAAAGAACCACTAAATAAAAAAAGATGGAGATGGATAATAGGGTAGACTTTGCAATGGCATATGAATCGACAAATCTACAGGTTCTTACACAGATGCCTTGTGACAAATATAATATATATATATATTTGTAGCCTAAAATATATGCCCTCTCAATAACTTCAACTCTGGAAAGGCTAAAAACAAAAAAAGAAAAAAATTGGGGAAATTAGAGTTAAATGCTTGAAATAAATCCCACCTCGTGTTTCTCCTTTTGTCCTTTCTTTCAAAGCCAAAATCAAATTCTTTGGAAAAGTTTGGGTAAAGCAAAGACCAAAGTGGAAGCTCTTGTGGTTTTGAAGGAAAGAGATGAAAGAAAGCATCGGTGGATCTAATCTCGCCCTTTGGAAGCCATTGAAGGATTCCAAGTCCCACTCCCGGCTGCCGCTACCCACTTTGGACGGTCTTCCTCAGACCTGGGATTCTCCCATTCAGATTTGATTGCTCTTTATCTAAACCAGTAAAGTGGCTTTCTACTTTATTTGGGTAAATTTTCATATATCATGTATATACATGAAAAGATATCTTTCTTTTTAAAAGTTATAATACTAATATCAAAAAACAAGGGTAACAAAGTTTAGGTATTAGCACTGACGGAGCTACAGTGAAGGTTATGTAGAAATTATTACATAAGGAGCCACTACGTAAAAAACTCCAGTAACATGCAGTCATGTGTGTAATATCGGGCCCACAGTTTGCGGAGATTATTGAAGTGGAATCACAGAGGTTATTGAGAAGGTAATTTAAGGTTATTGGAGCATTAATTCTAATAACTACGCAATAATCTCTCAATAACCTCCCAATAACATCTGTGGTTACACTCTGCAATAACCTCATAATAACACCCCAATAATCTCCGCCCCCTAGATAACACCCTCAATAACCTCATAATAATACCACAACAACCCCTCAATAATCTCTGCGGTTTCACTTCAATAACCTCCCAATAACCTCCACGTGACGGCATATTACTGGAAGTCCGCACACAGAGCTACGTAAGTGCTTCGTATGGAATAATTTCTCGTGTTTATGACAGGGGTGTAAGTGAGTCAAGCAAGCTTGTGAACCGGCTCGATCTCGGCTCGATCAATGGCTCGTGAACTAAGCTCGATGAGCTTACGAGCCAAAAGCTCAATCTAATCTCGACTTAACTCATTAGCTCGTGAGCCGGTATGTTTAAGAAAATATCGATATAAAATATAATTAAAATATATTAAATTTAAAGACTTTATTTTTTAAAATAATATTTTGTATTTAATATTAAATAGTTTCTTATTTAATATGAACATACAGGAATCTCAATTTCCAAGTTAGCACGCACTGGCGATTTTCTTTTAAACCCTACTTATCTGTCATTCTTTTAAGGAGTGGGTCTGAACAATTTTTCTTATTTTTTTGGGGGCATTTACATACATACCACTCATTTCTTATGTATTTACATATATAATATTCAAATTTTATTTTTATATTTATGTCATCTAAATCTTTTATATCACAGTATGTAAATTACTTTATTCAAATAAATTTTTGACTACTTAGTGTTAGATATGTGAATATATAAAAATTGGGTGGTATGTTTATAAGTGCTCCTTGTTTTTACGTTTTTACTAAGGATTTTGTACCAGGGAAAATGATGGGTTTGAAGTAGCTAGCTTTGCACCTGTTCAAATTGAATTGAATTCAAATTGGTTCAAATAAATTTTGTATGTTCCATTTTAATACGCAATTCACAAATATATGATGATATTTTTTATTTAGGCACAGTTTTGTAAATAAAAATATAGCGAGCATATTTATCTAAATTTAGTTATTCCGTGTAGAGCTGTCAAAACTGCTCGTTGTTCGTGAACAACTCGTGTCCGATTATTTAAGGAGCTTGTGTTTGACTCGTTCGCTAAGTTAACGAGTCGAACACAAACAACACAAGCAAAAATTTGTTCATTCGTTTTCGACTTGTTTTGGCTCGAAATACTACTAATTTTATATATATATATATCATGAAATATATGTATGTATGTATGTATGTATCTTTGATGAGTAGTATTTAAAAAAAAAATTAATTATCTGCAAGGCTACAAAAATTTATAATCAATTAAAAGTATTAATTCAGAAAATAGAATAAAAAGTATTAAATTAGATTCAAATGATGTTTTAATATAAATAATAATTTTTAATTCTTGCCCCAATTCATAACATTTTATGACTACGTGGTTAGGGTTGTCAAAACGACTCTTTGTTCGTAAACTGGTCATGTTCGACTCGTTAACCAAACGAGCCGAACACGAACACATTTTTTGAGCTCGAAATATAAACGAGCCGAACACGAGCTGAGCATGGGCTCGCTCCTGTTTGGCTCGTTTACACCCCTAATTCCGTGTCCTATTACGTCAAATTTTAAAATATTACCTTTTGTTACATGCTAAAGAAACTATAATATTTTTTGTTGTTTTCCGTAGTTTCTGTTAGAAAAATATTTGTATTTAATATATATTTTTTATCAGAATGAAGATATTATTAAATTTAAATTAAAGTTCTTAAAAATAAATAACATTTAAATTGAAGTAAGGTAAAATAACATGAATTAATTCTATTCATTTATGTTTTAACATCTTACATTTTTATTAAATTGGGGCAATTACATACATATCATTAGAAACTTGTTATTTACAAATCAACCACCCTCTTTCATTCTTCTTTAAATTCTCGCTCAAATGACAAATTGCATAGGAAAACCCAACTCATATTTTTCATTTTTATCAATTTCTTAAAAGTTGTGGCACGCATAAATAAATCAGTTCGATAGTTCGACAGAATCATCTGAACAGTTAATTTGTAAATACCAATATTTCTGATTGTCTGTTTGTAATTATCCCTTTGTTTTAGTTTTAATTTTTTGGTTATGTAATGTGATAAGTATAGCCTATGCTTTCCCACACAAAAGTTTGAAAGATGGAATGTATTTAAGTGTAGGGGAGGATAAAATCTAAAATCATGATCACAATAACTTTTAAGACATTTATCGTTGAGAATGGTTGAGACCCATATAAAGGAATCTTATGATTAGGGGTGTAGACGAACAGAGCTTGTGTTCGTGTTCGGTTCGTTTGAAATTTAGTTTGTTTGAAATAAACTTGTGTTCAAAATTGTTCGTGAAGTCACTGTTCGTGTTCGTTTCTTAACGAAAAAGCCGAACACGAGTTGTTCGCGAACGATGAGCCAGTTTGACATCCCTATTATTATTAATATATATAAATAATATATTATATTAATTATATAACTTATATTATATAAATATATAATATTTATATTAGTATATTAATAATATAGTATATTAATATATTATTATTATTAATTTATTATATATTATAATTTATAAAATTTAACTTCTAAAATATCATAATTTTTTTATATATAATTATTTAAATTATTTTATATTTCGAACAATAACGATTCGAACACGAACGAACACATTGGTTCATTTAACTAATCGAACGAGAAAAATTTGTTCACGTTTTTCTCGTTTACTTATCAAATGAATCGAACACGAACTCATTAACAAACTGAACATGAACTGTTTGCGAACAACAAAGAAGTAATTTTAAGTAAAACAAGAGGATTTGAATTTTTCCACTCAGAAGGATATAAAATGAAAATAGGCACCTTTTTAGTTAGGATGGGTTATTTATTTTGGCAATGGTTGAAGGGTGTAGGTGAAGATTTCATTTGTATTAATAAAATTTTTGAGAGAACAAATATTTATCTTAAATATAGTAATTATTTAGTAAGGCTAAATAATAGATTCAAATACATTGGGAATAAGATAAGGATGACAAAATGGCGAGAATGACCAATGCCTTACATCAAAACTAAAAAACATATCATATGAATTTGTTTACATATGCAATCAATTTATAGCAATATTAAGAGTTGTGCAAACCGACACTTTTTTTGTGAGGGGCAGAACTGATTTCTTTTTTTGACTATGAATAAATATCCCCACTTGTTAGATCTCAAATTGTCTTTTGTGAACACGTCTCGAGAGTTAAAGCCGAGTGAATGAGAGAAAAGAGAGTATATCGAGTCAAGAATTTGCTAAAGAGAGAATCATGAGGGTAGAGCGAG
This sequence comes from Phalaenopsis equestris, assembly GCF_001263595.1. Taxonomy (NCBI): domain Eukaryota; kingdom Viridiplantae; phylum Streptophyta; class Magnoliopsida; order Asparagales; family Orchidaceae; genus Phalaenopsis; species Phalaenopsis equestris. Next base: position 291,747 of record NW_018165049.1, read on the forward strand.
TTCATCCCCATTATTCGTTTTTTGTCTCTTATTTATATAAGTGTATTTTGTACAATTACAAGAAGAATGGAAAATTTATGGAAATCGTCCTTAATATGATTAATGTTCTAATTAATTATATGGATTTTATATTATAATATATAACTTAAACTTTATATG
>NW_018165049.1:292009-298568 GCF_001263595.1 Phalaenopsis equestris
TATATATATATTACAATTTGAATTTTTAACATAACGGTAATTGGTTGGGCTGAATTGTCTGAGTTTGATTAATTGAGGCGACCAGCTGAGTGGAGACTATGTCTTCTGAAGTGTGTGTCAGTCAGTCAAGGAGGTTAGTCGTATTGTGATCTCCCTCGCTCTGCAGTTGGGTGCTCCTGCACACACTTTGAGAGGTCGGGGCTGCAATCATGACTCGCTGGCTGAACCCTTTCTCATGGCGTGTCAACTGATCCTAATCGTGCATATAGTTGCTGATTAGTTGAATGCTTCGATCATTCGACAGTTATTTGGATCGTCTAGTAGCTTGGGGATTCGTATTGGTATTTCCGGTGTATATACCCTTACATGGGTAACCCCAAGGAAAATCAATAAATATATTTTATTAGCTTTGGGCAATTCCAAAATTATAATATTGTTACGAAATATTTTGGATTACGCATGCCCGCCTGAAACTAATGTGGATGACTAAGAATGAAACTAGTCTGTAAATAAGGGGATGACATATGTCTACTAATGGTTTTAAACAGTCTAGTCAAATTAGTAAACTCGAGCTCAACTCATGTGATGTATGGTTTGTTAGACATTGACCTAGAGTTTAACCCGAGCTAGAACTCGGCTTGTGACAGTTATGATCGGCTCGAAAGCTTGATTTTGATAAAAGTATATTAAAAATTATAGAATAGTAAAAGAATAGTAAAAATTTTATTTATTATACAACAAAAAGATTAATAATGTAATAGGGTCAACTCGATGAGCTCTCTCACGGCTCGATCTACACAATTTACGAGCTCTTTAAGAATTTGAATTCGAGTCTGCTCAATTGACTTGCACCCCCTAATGCTCATATATTTTCATTAAGATACAAGTGAGTGAACACTATGTCCTTTTAAATACTTAGCAAAAGAAGAAAATAGATATTCATAAACTTCCCTTAAATTCTATAGCTAAATTAAACACAGAAGTGTAAGTGACTGTTTTACAATTTGACTGTCTTATAATTCCCAATCAACTTGGATTAAATTTGGCTATTTTTCCACTGGTTTTGGAAGAGACATGGTTTCCGCACTATGAGAAAATCTAAAATGAAGCCCTTGCGACAATGGAGATTTCTGGCATGGAACTAAGGATGTATTTAAAATAACGTTGTTCCTTGCACCGCATTTGGGAGTTTTTACCACGACTTCAAAATGACGTTGTTCCTTGCATCACATTTGGGATGCGTCATTACATATTCTAGATACGCCGTTAGCCAACAAAATTCACCGGCAATGGTGAGTAGCGGTGGTCGGTGACGATCGACAACAACGAGTGGTGGTCGATGATGACTGATGGAAGATGGTCAATAGTGGTCAGTGACAACGAAGGTTGGAAGTTATCGTTGAATCTTCGGTCTAGAGTAACATTGGAATTCAACTCCTCCTACTCCTCTCATGAAGAGAGGATGTTTATTTATAATCTCTAGAAGAGATGATTTTGGTTATTTGACAAATAACTTCCATAACCACTAGATCGGATATCCCATGTCGATCCCCTTGATCATAGTTTTTCAACGATGTGAGGGCCTTCATGATCTCAAAATTAAACGAGTTTAGGCTTGTTGGATTCTTCTTGTCGAGATGCTTAATTTAACTATAAGTGTCAAATTTGGAGTTCACTGTTCCATTCAATTAACGATCTGAAGCCTCTAAATGTGGTTTCATGGCTTGATATGGATTTTATTGGACTCAGATTGAACCAATTTTAGTATCATCATGTTTGTCTTGTCGAGACGATCAGTTTGCAAATTTCATAAAAATATTTGAATTTAAAATTATAAAATGAATACGCTTATAATAAAACTTTATTGCAAATGTTCACAAAAATATTTGAATTTATGAAATTTTACTTCCCTACTACAAAATCATAATGTATTTATATTTTTAACACTTCTTTCATTTCTTTTTATATTTATAGCACACTTGGTGGTATTTTAGATGTAATATTGGGCTATCCATATAAATATGAAAGTTTAGATGTTAGATACGCAAATACACAAGACTTGTGTGATATTTAAGTGAGAGCAAGTGATATAATATTATAGATTGCTTGATTGAGAAAAAAAATATAATTACAGTTTTTCGTAAAAATATTAAAATAAATATTAAAATAAATATTAAAATAAAAAATATAAAAAAATAAAAGTAGCATGAAGAAAATAAATTCGTGAGGTAGCAATTAAATTATTTAAGTAATATATTTTAAGCTAAATGAGAAAAAACGATTAAAATCATTCATTAATCCCTTAAATTTCTTAATTCTTTTAATTCTACATGTAAATATATCATTACAACATATGCCACTTGTGTGCCAACCAAACATGTGTGTCCACATGCTCTAATGGAAATAATATTATGTTTGGAGTTCAGACGAAAGTTATTTCTAGACAACATGATACATCGGAGGTTGTTTTTTTTCCTCCGCTCTATCTGGTGTATTGTGTCTGTTGTCCGGACGTAGCTTTACATCCAGACTTCGGGCGCAATATTTTTTCGCTTTAAAATTATTTTTCAAATACCTAGAAATAAAATAGACTCGAACTCTTAAGTTAAGAAATAGAGTAATATTATCAGCTGTGAAAACTATCTCCTATCTCAGCCCAAGTTGGTTGTCTGATAGCGAGGAGGAAAGAAATTGAAAAGAAGACTTTCTCGTGTCAATGATGTGGACTAATATGGTTTGTTTGGGGCAGCTGCAGCTTGTTGAATAACCTGCTGATAAGTTGATTAAAAATAATCTGCTGATAAGCTAAGTGCGGTGGATATTTTAATTCTTTTTTTTTAGAAAAGTCAGACCGCTGCTAGAAAGCTGTCACCGCACCTAGACACGTTCGGTGTGAAAACACTGTTTTCAGCGTTTTGAAAACAACACATAAACTGCAAAAACATAGTTTAACCAAACAACCCAGGTGCGTTTTCAAAATGTCACCGCACTAAATAAACAGCCCCAAACAGACCCTAAGAGAGAGCTTCGAGCGATGCTTTAATCCCTATTACCTAAAAGCCTTCATGCAGAATTGATCATAACTAATGGTTGAATATATTTGTTCTTAGATAAACCGCCCAATTCTAATATTGATTATTTTTAATTTTTTAAATTTTGATCATATTTATGGCCAAAAATAAAAGATTTAAATTAAAACCAAAATAAGTAACATGTCTCAAAATTTTAATTTACATACGGAAGCATAATTTGCCCACTTAATTGATAAAATATTTTTATTACATCATTATTGCATCATTCAATCATATAAATACTTTGAATATTTATGATATCATTCCACCCATCCCAAGTGATAAACTATCATCATTACATCATTTAATCACATAAATACCTCCAATATTTATTATGTCATTCCATTCACCCATTGGTTTAACTGTCAAAGTTTAAACGCCTTTTGATTCAACTTTCAATCCAAAATTAAAAACCCTACTAATAAATCACCTTCTTAGACTCTCTAGAATAAAACAAGCTCATTAAACATCATATTTTAGACAAAAATAACCATGGTTAGGATAGAAGTCAATCTGATAGGTGGACTGGCTGCTAATAAGTTTGTCAGAATCAACAATTTTGTTGAGGAATTAAGGTTAAAACAGCGCAAGACTCATCGAAATCGAGAAGAAAACACACAGATTTAACGAGGTTCGGCAATTTGCCTACTTTCTTGGGAGCAGAGCGGCGGCTTCTACGAAAAAGAGTATAAATCCCCTTTAGTGTTACAATTCATCATATATATATTTATTGTACTCCAGAGTCTTATATATAAATAAAACTTTGGAGTACAATATGTAATTATAAAATTACATTTGCACCGTACCGCGTGAGCGTTGCACCCGCACCCCCAACACATATAACGAAACTCCCCCCGATTGGGCAGATGCTTCCGCTCCGTTCCACTCCGCTGGCTCGCTCCCATTCCGCTCCAGCATTTGTCCATTTTCTGGTACATGAGTCATACCTAACAAGTCTCAACTAAAAAAATCTCAGAAGAATGAAGATGTATAAGATAAAGTATGATAGACGCATTCTTATCTACTCTTTTCCCACCTTTTTCTTCATATTCCCATCTTCTTTGCCTCGTTTTATCAATATGAGAATCTAATCCTAGAATCAATGTATGAACAAATATCACCGAAGAAATCTTTTGGATAGATAGACACAAGGCCTAGTTGCAGGCTTAAAGCATGCTTTTCAAATTGGTCTTTTATTTGTGTTGATTTAAAAATAATGGCGTATATTTTTCTTTGTTAGGGTCTTTTTATGTTATAATGTCTGAACTAATCAATTTATGGATTCAGACATTTTAGGATGTTAGATTGTTTATTGTCAAAGTCTGATGAGATGTAATGGCATAGAGATCACTCGAAACTTCCTATTTACAAATCGACCGTCAGCTTTTGTCGATTTTTCAAATTCTCACTCAAATAGCTGAATTTAAGGCCAAATCCTAACCCATACTTTTCATTTTTATCGTATTCTCAAGAGTTCGATCATGGCATGCACGTGTAAATACATCTTGTCGGTAGCTCCAAAAATTTACTCGGATGGTTAATTTATAAATATCAATGTTTCATATGCATGATTTGTATGTTATTATTATGAAATATCAGTCACAAATTGTAACTTTTGAACATATATAAATATCAATGTTTCGGGGGCTGTTATTGAAGTTTAAAATGCCACTTCAAAGAAAAATAAAAAGGTAAATTTTTGTATGGTATTTAATGATAAAAAAAAATATGGCTAATCAAGTCCTGTAATTAAGCTATATTTTTCACTGCTTAAAAATCCCATTAGTTACCATTTTTAATTTAGAATTTTAAGAAAATTAAAAATAAATCTTAATAATAGCTAGTTAGATATACCGCTAAGTTATTTTAAAACTTTTTGAAGCCATTAGATGTGATTAGTAGGGCTGTCAAAAAAGCTCATTGTTCGTGAACAGTTCGTGTTTGGTTCGTCAATGAGTTCGTGTTCTATTATTCGTTCGATTCGTTCGATAAGTAAAAGAGAAGAACATGAACAATTTTTTTTTTCTTTCGGTCAGTTAAACGAACCAAACACGAAAAATGATGTGTTCATTCTTGTTTGAATCGTTATTGTTCGAAATATAAAATAATCTAAAATAATTAAATATAAAAAAAAATTATGATATTTTAAAAAAATTAAATTTTATAAATTATAATAAATAATAAATTAATAATAACATTATTAAGTTATATAATAATATAATATATTATTTATATATATTAATATTAGGGATGTGAAACTGGCTCGTCGTTCGTGAACAGCTCAGGTTCACGTGCTCGGCTCATTCGTTAAGAAACTAACACTAACAATGACTTCACGAACAATTTCAAACACGAGCTTATTTCAAACAAACTAAATTTCAAACGAGCCGAACACGAACACAAACTCTATTCATTTGTGTTCGGTTCGTTTACACCCCTAGTGATTAGAAGCTTAAAAATAGTCAAATGTATTTCCTTTAAATTATTAATCCTATTTAAATAATGATATAAATATATAAAATTTTAGAGATGGCCTTTAATATAATTTATTTATTTATTTTTAATTTCTACAAAGGATTAATTTGATCAAAAGAGCATCATTTAAAAATTTAAAGCTAAAATAGCCATTTTACAAAATTACTATTTTAACTTTGGTGGGTCCGAATCCATGACATGCATTTTATACATTATTTTAATTATAATTTAATTTTATTCAAGTTATTTTGGGGCATTTAATTAAAATAATTAATCTCTTAACAATTTTATTAAAAATACTTTAAACATTCTTAAAATTTGAGAATAATTAACTATAATATTTGGTCTATTAAACACGAAATCATTATTTTATTAAAAAAAATTAGTTAATTAAGAGAAAATTGAATTTAATGCATTTATAGTGCTCTTTAAGCATGATTTTAAAGCTAAATTTTTTTGTTAGTACGTGTGAACGTTTTAGATTTAACTGACTTTTTTCTCTGTTTTGCAAATTTAACCTATATTTTTGAAAATAACCAAATGATCCAATGAACATAGGAATATATATATATAGGCTGTCAAAACGGCTCGTTGTTTGCAACAGCTTGTATTCGGCTCGTTCGCTAAGTGAACGAGCCGAACACGAATTCGGCTCGTTTTGGCTCGAAATACTACTAATCAATTATATATATATATCTTTGCTGGGTAGTATTTTTATAAAATTTAATTCACTACAAGGCTACAAAGATTTATAATCAATTAAAAGTAATTAAGAAATTAGAATAAAATTTATTAATTTAGATTCAAATCATGTTTTAAATCTTACCCCAATCATTAACATCTTATGACTACGTGATTATGATTGTCAAAACGATTCTTTGTTCGTGAATGGCTCGTGTTCGGCTGGCTAAGCAAACGAGCCGAACACGAACACAATTTTTAAGCTCGAAATATAAACAAGCGGAACACGAGCTGAGTCTGGGCTCGCTCGTGTTCGACTCGTTTACACCCCT
>NW_018165049.1:298618-303936 GCF_001263595.1 Phalaenopsis equestris
TATATATATATAGTTTCTGATTATTAGAAATATGCACTTAATATTTTTTATTTTAAGTTAACAAATATCTGTCTTTATAAAAAAAAAAATTCTGAATTTATAGAAATTAAATAATTATGTCTTGCTTTTTAGCTTTCTAAAGTTAAATATCAAATATTAAATATCTATGGATATTAAAAAAAAATTAAAGCCTTACAAAAATATTTAATATTTCTTAAAACTTTTAACTTCTTGGTGATAATTATGAAATATTTAATAAATTGCTAAAATGCTTAGAAATTTTGATATTGCATTTTAGCTTAACTTGGCTAGTTTGAAACTTTATTAAATTTAGTTTTTTAATATGATTAATTTTCCAAATATCACACACTTGTATAATGTTTTGATTGATATAAGTTTGCTCTTGGTCAACTTAATTGAACCTTTTTATCATTCATAATCCCTTGGTCATATGTATATGAAATTCAACACATGCATGTAAATATTAATTTAAGGTCATATAATCATCACATTTAACTCTATTCTCATAACCTAATATGATTAATTTAATTTTGATCATGTGAATTTTGGTTTTGCATGATTTGCATGGATAAGTTCAACACTTCATCCTTTAAGCACAATATTTTGCTTATCATTATTAATAAGCTTGATTTGTAGGGACCATGCTAGTTGGGATGAATTACATAATGTTCAAGGATAGTTCACTCCAACCCTATTTCAATTTTCATGCAAGTGAATGAAATGTCACCTATTAAAAATATATCTAAAGTTTATTATAGCCGATCTTATAAGTATTTCCTGCATACATATAATAATCTAATTAATATCGTAACTTAATTGTTAGACTTACAAAATATCCTAAGTTAAGTTTCCAATAGTGAACAATCATATCCCCCTTAAATAACAATACTATTATACATTCATTTTTTTTTTTTTTTGTGTATTGTAAATCCTTTCAGTCATAGCCTTTTGACCGACAATCTTTTAAGATTAGTCATATTCTTTCGCCCTAGTTTATTCTTAGTATGATTATGTCCATCAAATTTAATTCTTGTTCTTTGATGTTTTTACAGTCACAGCAATGAGAAGATATTGGATCTAATATTATATGTGGAAGAAAGGAAGACCTACCCCCAAGACTAGGGGTGTAAACAAGCCGAACACGAGCGAGCCACACTTAGCTTGTGTTCGGCTCGTTTATATTTTGAGCTCAAAAATTGTGTTCGTGTTTGGCTCGGTTTAAATTGTGTTCGTGTTGGGCTCGTTTGCTTAAAGAGCCTAACACGAGTTGTTCACGAACAAAGAGTCATTTTAACAACCATAATCATATAGTCATAAGACATAAAACAATAAGAGTTTGAGCAAGATTTAAAAATTATTATTTATATTAAAATATCATTTGAATCTAATTTAATAATTTTTATTCTATTTTCTTAATCAATATTTTAATTGATTATAAATCTTTGTAGTCTTGTAGTCAATTAATTTTTTTTAAAATACTATTTAATATATATATAAACTTGATGAGTGGTATTTCGAGCCAAAACGAGCCGAACACGAACTCTTTAACTTATCGAACAAAATTAACGAGCCGAACACGAACTGTTCGAGAACAACGAGTCTTTTTGACAATCCTACCCAAGACATGACGAGGAAAGATAAGACTGAAAGGCCAGGAGAGAGAAAAAATTGCCTTTCCCAATATCATTTAATTAGCTGGTCCATAAACTACCTACTTAAAGCCCTTTTATTCAGACAGTCAAATCAAATCACTCTGAGTAGAGAGAGAGAGAGGATTTAGGAAAGAGGAAGTAGAATTAGATAGAGACTTCAATGAGAGAGAGGTTTGATCAAAAGCACTGCTCTTTTTTCTAGGTTTTATGTGGCTGCACATGAGTGATGATATTATTGAATCATTAAAATCACATATTTTGGACAGTGTATCTAGTTACTTTTTTTGGATAAATATAACTAATAATTTATTGATCAAGAACTTTAGATGAGTTTAGTTAAGATCTGTTTGGGACAGCTGTAACTTATTGAATAATCTGCTATAAGTTGATTAAAAATAATCTACTGATAAGCTAGGTGCGGTGGCTATTACAAATTTTTATTTTTTTTGGAAAAGTAAGACCACTGCCAATAAGTTGTCACCACACCTAGATAGGTGCGGTGTGGAAACGTTGTTTTCTGTGTTTTGAAAACACATAAGCTGTCAAAACGCAGTTTACCCAAATAGGTCAGACGTGTTTCAAAACGTCACCGCACCAAATAAGCTGCCCCAAACAAGGCCTTAATGTCTATAGTGTTCGTCTCAGTAGATTTATGTGTCATTTTAGATTCGCCTTTTTGTTGTGATTTGGCTGTTGATTAGTTTTGGATTTTTTTTTCTTTTTCAGTCCCTACTGTATTATTAGTTTTTTGTTTGTTTGCTTGTTTCCTCTTAGTGTTTTTTGGCGTTTAAAAGTTGTAGGCCTTGCTAAGTGTTGGTTGTCTTGTGTTGAGTTGCATTATCTTTAGTCTTTGTAAATATTTTTATTATGAATAAAATTGGGTGTGACTCTCATTTTCTCAAGAAAATATTTTCGAAAAAACTTATATCTTGTTGAATGAATAACTTATTAAATGTTTTATATTAAATTTGATTATAGCTCAATTTATATATGACATAATATCTAATAAAATTTATTTAACTATAACACATTTAATGATATAATTAAAAACAGCATATTATAATTTATAACCAATTGTATTTTTCAGAAAAAAAAAATTAATTAAATAGTACTATATTATAATTTAATGCCAATGTACACATTAATTCAACATAATTTTTTTATTTTTTATTTCGATAAACGTGCTTATTAGTAATTATTTATGTTATTAAATTGCAAGAAAGCTTACGTATTTAATTAATATAAAATAGTTTTAATACTTATTCAAATTTTGTTCAACTGGTTATTTCTTTAGATATTAAAAAATATTTATTAATAACATTATATGAAAAAGTAAGATACTTATTTTAATTTTTAGCTTGTTTGAAGTACAAGTCGTTCAATTAATATAAACAATCGAATTTCAAACCAAGTACAATTATTAAAATTTAAATACGCTAAATATAAATATATATGTGAAAGCTTGGCTTGAACTTCAGCAAAACTTCATCAAATGATAATACGATCAAACCAGACTCTACTTAGCTTGATCACAACATTAGATCATGCACACTTTAATGTTGTGAAATTTGGGGCAAAACAACGCAAATCTAGAAGAAGAATACAGAGATTATACGAGGTTCGGCAAAGATGCTTATATCCTCGGGAGCAGAGCGGCGAATTCTACTATTCCAGAAGAGTTTCATACACATAGGGTTACACATTTATTTATAGATAAAGCCAACAGATAAATTTACAAACACGCCCTCGCTCCTCCGACCCACTAATTCAAGAGACACACTTCTTCACACTAAGAGGCACTCATTTTCATTCCATGAGACACACCTCTTCATTTCAAAATACTCGTATATGAGCCACACCTAACATTTAATTCCAAGCCATCTAGGCTTTATACAAATATAAACTCATGGGAAATTTACACACATAACACAAAGTTTGTATGTATTTACATATCTAACACTTGAAGCTTCATATTTACACCATCTCATAAATCTATGCATGAAAATATTTATTCCACTTTTAAATTAATAATAGTAAAAATTTTCATGCGATCATTTGTAAGCTCTAAAATGGCAAATCATTACAAAAATTCCACCGCACTTAGTCTATAAAGGGTGGTGGGAATGAAAACTGCCAACATTGAGCGTTCTCAGCTAAGCCACGTGTCCCTCCAATTCACTGAGACCGTCCGTTTGGACTACGAATATTTACACTTCGTAACTTTTGGAAAGCCAACTAATAAAGGCAATTCAAAGTTCAGGCCTTGTCTTATAAAAATGAAATTAACATATATTAATGTTCAACTATTTGAGCACACTTTCCTAAGTGTTTGGGACATCAAAAAAGTGAAGAAAAATAAATCACATTAATTCATGCTCCATTCATTATGGAGCGATTTTTCTGTCCGGAGTCCGGACGCGATGCAGCGATACAGCGGGGGTCCAATCCTCCGCTGCATCGCGACCGTTGTCCGCACGTCCGGACTCCGAATAGAAAATTTTGGCTTCATTATGAGCGTGCATTAAAATTAAGGGAATTTAAGATAAATACCCCGAAGTTCTTATGAATTTATATATTTAACACTTTAAATATGATATTTATATTTATAGCTCCTTGGTATTATATTCATATATATATATATATATATATATATATATCTCTGTCATAAAAAAGGTGCATTTAATAAAATGATTTTATTTTATGTGATGTAAATGATTCTAGTGTCATGAATGTATAAATATTAATATGTATTGTAAGATTTACATGCATACCGTTCAATTTCTATGTATTATGCCAAAAGAGCACCTTTGTTTGCTAAGTATATTATCATAAGGGAACTTTGAACGAGTGATGGGATTCTATTCCGGTCAAAGACATCTCTGCATGCTTTTCAATGGCAAGGGTTAAACTTATAAGAAGAATGATAGAACATCTTGACCGACTTTTGCCTCTGATCATGTGCATGTTTATTAGATATTTGAGTGGCTTTTGAGCGGTGTAGGTTAAATGATTCGCTTAATTTAAATGTACTCACTTTTTTAGTAGTGGCTAACCTTTGCCTAAGTGTGACCACAAAATGTTAATCACGCTTTTATGTCTTTGATTGAACTTTTTAATGTTTATAGTTTAATGAATAATATATACGGCTGACAATATTTATGAATGTTAATTTTTCTCATAGTTTCTTATAATGGAAACTTTATTTAAATTAAGGTGATTAGTTAGCATCATAGCATTGTTTGAAAATCCAACACACTCAGAGCGTAAATGTGATGAGTAGAGACATCATAATTAGAGAACTTATAAAAAGTAAAAACCACGGGGTCTGACCCACAAAAAAATAATGTATTATGGATTGATGAGTACATATACAGACCCTTGTTTTATGAGTGGGAAAATGTCATGCAGTTATAGCATCAGTATGCAGGAGAACTTGTTGCACACTGGTCGGGAGTTGTTGCAAGTGTCGAGAGTTTAGCAAGGTGAATCTTTGCAATGAGTAGGGGCGCGTTGAACGCGGTCGACGGCGGCAAACCAATGACACACACACACACACACACACACACACACACACACACAAACATATATATATATATATATATGTTTGTGTGTGTGTGTGTGTGTGTGTGTGTGTGGGTGTGTGTG
>NW_018165049.1:304284-312765 GCF_001263595.1 Phalaenopsis equestris
ATATATTACATCTATATATACATATATATACATCTATATATACATATATATATACATATATATGTATATATATATGTATATATAGATGTATATATATGTATATATAGATGTAATATATATGTATATATAGATGTAATATATATGTATATCTATATATGTATGTATATATATATAGATACATACATATGTATGTATGTATACATCTATATATACATACATATGTATGTACGTATATATCTATATATGTACGTATATATGTATGTATACATATATATGTAGATGTATATATGTATATCTATATATCTATATATATATATATATGTATGTATCTAAACATATGTAGATGTATATATGTATATGTATGTGTATGTGTATGTATGTGTATTTATATGTATGTATATGTAGATATGTCTATGTGTATGTAAGTATATGTACATATGTATAAGTACATATGTATATATGTATATGTATATATGTATAGGTATATATATGTGTCTGTGTGTGTGTATAAAGATGTACCTATATATGTACATCTAGATGTATATATGTATATCTATATATGTATATCTATATGTATATATGTACATATAAATGTACATAAAATATATATGTACATATATATGTACATATATATATGTACATATATATGTACATATATATATATATATACATATATGTACATGTATATATATATATCATGTATGTATGTACATATATACATATGTACATACATACATGTATGTATGTACATATATAGATATGTACATACATACATGTATATATATGTACATACATACATGTATATATATATGTACATATATATACATGTGTGTATATATATATATATATATATATGAATATCTAAATATGTCTTTTTTTTCTCTCCTGTGTGTGTGTGTGTGTGTGTGTTGAGGAGTTATATAAAGAAAAAGTTCTTGCCTTTGGCATTTCCTCTCCCTCCTCTTGGTCATCCCATGCTGAAACTCTTCATCATTCATATAAGAAAATATTTTCCCTCGGCTCGGGCCAGAGCGGCGGTCAACGGGTTGGACATATAGGCCGACAGTTGGGGTCGGATCGAGCCACACGCCGTCCATTGGGTAGCTGTCACAGGCTTACCAATAGCGATCAAGTGACAATCACTTGATGATGTGTTCTTCAGCTATCCATGTGAAGTAGATCAAGTGGAGTTGCGATTACGTGGGAGCCAAGATCAAACATACTAGGGGATTCGCGAGGACTTTGCACAAGATCGTCATCCACAGGATGACGTGATTTAGTGCATGGATTGGATGGTGGGAAGTCATGATTTGGTGTGCAAATCGAAATGCAGACACACATGTAGGACACGATCCATTTCGCTGGGTGCAGTTCACACTTGGACATGACCAGGTCTGCTCGAAAACGAGATTCGACTGGTGATTTGAGTTGAATCTGACGATGGAGGCGGGGCAGATGAGACCCATATTATTGACTTTTTAGCCAATTTTTGGCCTCTTTGAGCCTACAAAAGTGGCTAAAAGTGAAAGTAAAATTGGATTCTCCCTAAAACACATTCAAGAGGGAACTTTTCACGAAGAAAAGTTGGAGTCTCTCCATTACACTTTTCGAAGTAGATTTTTATGGATAAAGTTGTAATCTCCCCATCATTTATATTGGAGGAAATTTTTCTTGGAGAAAGATTGGAGCCTCCACAACACACATTTCAAAGGGAATTCTTCATGGAGAAAATTTAGATTGTTTTCGCCGCATATTTTAGAGGCGTTCCATATGTACAAAAGTCGTAGTCTCCCCATCGCGCATTCAGATCAGACTCATTGTGGAGAAAAATAAGATTTTCCCTGTCACTCATTCATAGGGGATTCTTCTTGGAGTGAGATGTGATGTATGGAGAACTCTGTTCTTATGAAAACCAGTAGAAGTATCATAATCCTGAGGAGAAAATGCGGACACCATTTGAGAATGAGCTAGCCCTTTAAAATATTTGAGGGCATGGAAAGGTAAATTTGTAGAGATAGATCACATCTTTCGCGAGCACAAGAAGGTGAATAACTATCATTCAATAGACATATTTTGAAGTTGTATTTCTCATTCATTAATCTTGATAATTTTTTCTTACTATCATCAACTCAATTTTTTATGTGCATCAGATGCATCTTGAATGTGCATGATTATTTGATAGTAATCAACATTCTCGTAGGTGTCAGTTACCCCTTCATAGGAATCAATGCTCAAAAATTTTAAACCTACTAGAATGGGGTATTGGAGGATCGTCTTGGCCAAAATTGAAGACTCTTAAAAGTTGTGAAGATTTGAGAAGTGATCCCCATCGCTTGAAGGAAACTCTTCCCAAACTTGGGGTCCTAACTAGTCATGGATCAATTTTCAGGGGTGGCAATAAGATGCAGCAAGGCCAAGTTTCCCGTGAGTGTTGGAGGGTTATCAAACAATCAACTTGTGTGAGAATAATGAGTAAGACTCACTGTATCGAAGAGGTCGGCGTCTTACAAGGAGGTTGCCCGGTGCGAGTGTGTTGAAGTAAGTAGTTTCCCATCGACTGTTGAACTAGTTGTTCAGGCATCGATTGTCGACCCGCGTGTAGGAGTTGAAGCATCTCATTCTATGACTCCTCCATCTTACTCAATCTTTTAAAAAGGGGCCTAAAGTGTCTTTTCCATAAGATAATACATTCCAGAATGAGAAGGGTTAAAGGCTTGATGTCTTTGGTTTCATGATTGCTCCTGGAATGATGGATGTTGGAGTGGGAGGCTTTCTTATTGTGAGTATTGCATTGAATGGCTATTCAACACTTTTCATGAGTCATTCGATAGCAGGATTAGCTATTTCTATAGACACTGTCAAACTAATTTGTGCAAGAAGATTCACTGTAATAGAGTGATTATTTACCCTCAAAGTACTACTCAAAAATCTAACAAACACCTAGATAATAAATGCAACAGATAGATACCCCAGAAATTTTTACGTGGAAAACTCATAAATGGAAAAAACCATGGGACCCCAGCCAGTCAAAAATAATATATTATAGCTTGATGAGATCAGGTACATGCCCGCATCTTATAAGAGGGAAAAGGTACATAGTTATAGTGTTCGTATATAGTAGTACTCGTTGCATAACGTTTTAGAGCAGTTGTAGTGCCTGGAGTTTGGCGTGCCTTTTTAGAAGTGTTCTGTTGTGTGGTGTTTATGATGACACGCTTCTATGTGAAAATGCTCCACTATTCTACGACGTTTGTTGTCACTCTACACAGTCCTTCGTTACTTTGCAACAATTATCATTGTTCAGTATGGCGTGCTTCATTACATTGCATTTTTTGTCATTAGTCAACAAAGTGCTTCATTGCAACGAGCAGGGGGTGGTCTAAGATGGCTAAAATTGAAAGGCGAGCGATAGTAAACGGTGATCAGAGGTAGCAGGAGCGAGAAGTGTTCACCAGGTCTTTGATGTAGTACACTGGACTTCAGCTTGAACTCTTCTTTATTTTTATCCAAGCTCATGTCTTCATCTCCTTTTCATGAAAGGGGTGTGCCTCTATTTATAGAGTTTAGGAGAGGTCACCAGAAAAATAAGAGAAGAATCTGAATCACTCCATTGCACAACACAAACAGATCCCCTTGATTGTACGACATTATGTTGATGTTTGAGTGTCTTAACAATATCAGAATTGAGTGATCTTGAACTTGTTGGACTCGTATCATTGAGACATTCGATTTAATTTTAAGCTTTTCTGATTTGAAATCTGTTTGATCTATCAATTGGACGTTAAAAACTTTTAAAATGATTTAATAGCTCGATGTGGGTTTGTTTTAACTCGAATTGAACCAACTTTGG
This sequence comes from Phalaenopsis equestris, assembly GCF_001263595.1. Taxonomy (NCBI): domain Eukaryota; kingdom Viridiplantae; phylum Streptophyta; class Magnoliopsida; order Asparagales; family Orchidaceae; genus Phalaenopsis; species Phalaenopsis equestris. Next base: position 308,135 of record NW_018165049.1, read on the forward strand.
TGTCATTGTGTCTGTCCTTTTTTAGTCGGTCATTCTGACTATATGTTTGATGAAATTAGAGATCCGAATGATTTTTACTTGAAGTTTAAACATTCCTTGTCAAAAAATTATTTGAGATACATGACAAGCTTCGAGATTTATGTCAAAAGGTGACAATTTATTAAGGCATATCAATATTATTTATAAGGGTCGAAAACATGAAAAAATTGAAAATTTTGGTCTAAGTTGTATATACTTTAAAACAATAGAAATATTAAATAACACAAATCTATATTAATTTTTTGCACTTGATGCAACATCCTCCGTTTATTATCTCATGAAAATAAACTAAAATTACTACCTTTTATATGGAAACAAAAGTCACTACCCCAAGTGAAGATCTAATTATTGGGTGCGCGTGCGCTCTCCACACACAATAATCGCTCCAAGTGAAGATATACAAAAACCATCAAATGATCAAATGTTAACGATTATCAAATATATATAATATCAAAGTTTGGTGATCGACCTTTAATATGGCTTCAAAATGATATCTTCCTATTCTAACCAATTTTTTTTTCAAAATCAAACATTTTATATTTTTATTTATTTAAATCTTGAATATTTCCTTTATTAATAATTGTAGGTTATAATAGAAAGAAAACAAAGAGAGGGCATGGTACAAATGTAATTCCAGCATGGTTTGAACATGGTCAAAGCATATACTTTTTATTTAGTGCTTTGTTGTTCATAAATTTGATTCATTTGAGTTGGTCTATTACTTGCATAAATGTTCACACTAATTATACTTGTAAGGAGCTTTTATATTGCTCAGTTGACATATAGAGTTTAAGCTATAGTGAATGAAGTTCTCATACTATGTGATGTGGTTGATCTTCTTAAAAGGGTTGAGAAAATTCCAACTTTAACTAAAAATGAGTACAAATTTAAGATTGTGTTACATCGAAGATTCGAAGATGTGAGTTTGGATTCGGGTTTCATCAATGTTAAATAACTAGAATATGAATTTGAGATAGATAATGAGAAATTTAGTTGTATTATATTATGACTATTTTTATTATATTATATTATATTAAAGTTCTTATCTATTATTTTATAGTTGATGTGATCATACACTTTACATCAATATTAGTCAAATTTGAAAGGATTTAGACATTATTTGAAAAATATTATGATTTAATACAAATAATATATCAACATATTAGAAGCAAGAAAATATAAAATAGAATGAAGCACTACCATGGTACTTATATATAAATTAGCAATGTATAAATAAATCATATAAAAAAATTCATAAATTTTATGACACTAAATATCATAACAACAATAATGTAACAAATCATTACAAGCTAAGAAAAACAACCTTTTAAATTAATTATAATACATCAAATAACAATAAAATTATGATAAAACATTGAGTGTGATCCAAATCAAATGATTACATTTCCCAACAATTGAATGAAACATGTACATTAATTTTTTTTTTCTTAGACATAAATTTAAATGCCATTGTTGCCTCTTCGAATATGAAAACATATGAATGAGCATAATAAAAAATGAATTTAATTGAAATAATATTTGAATCATCTTCGAAAGGGGTTTAAACCTCATTTAAGGAAGACTTTTCACATCTTTTTCCATCTCAAAAACTTTTAATTATTGTCTCAATCTCATTTAATTTTAACTAATCCACATGAGTGCATACAAATATATAAAATTTTGAAATCGCAAATGAGCGAGTTAGTATCATGTTCAAACGAGATTCTAAGTTCTTCCAATATAGTTCAAATATGATTAGATCATAATTTGATTATGCACCAAACAAGGTTATAATTTGAAACCACAAGGAGCAATTTTGGATCATGTTCAAATGAGATTCTAATCTCAATCTAACATGGTTCAAATTATGACTTGAACATAATTTCAATAGGACCCAAACAAATTGCAAAAAAATTTGAACGATGTTTAGAACTTCAAGCTCTCTTGTCCCTTTGCTTTTATATGTATGGATTGATTTCTACATTTAGCAATTTATAATTAAAAAACACAAATATATATGAGCTGATAGTTAAAGATTTTAAAAAGGAGATTTTAACAGGTCTCTCCTTTTAACTTTTGAAATATTATTAAGAAAATATTATATATTATCATCTTAATAGTAATTTTATCCAGGAAAAAAATTTTAAATATGTTATCTGGATCATGATTCCATGTCATCTTAATAGTAATTTTATCCACCTGCTTTTGTATGCATGCCTTTTTCTGTCATTTACATGATATATGGACCATGATTCCAATTTCTTGGGGTTCAATCATCTAAAGCTCTTGTTCGAGCAATTTATATGCATTTTGCTCTTTTCCACTTCTTAGAAAGTTTGACCTAGTATCAATGTTGGTAGATTTATACTCTAATATTATATAAGTCTGGGTCTCATAAGTCAACATGTCAGGGACAAAACTCATAAGACACTTAAAGTGACATGTAATAGGGAAATGAGCATTGCTTGTACGCTCGTCTATACGAGTAATGAGAGCTATCCTATTATTACCGAATATCATAGGATTGTTTCAAACATTGGCAAGGGCTAACTTTACTGCTTGTGAGTGGTAGGTTTTTTAGATGCTTAGAACGGGACCAACTTGGTGACCCTATTGAAATCACATGGGAAAGACCATAGCCTCTACACTGCACGACTTACCCTTAGATGCATGCATAAGCAACACCTTAAAGTTTTATTTAGAACTAGAACTAGGACAAAGTTAGAGATTATTCATACACGACTGTTGTTCCTTAGTGTGTGCAATTTGTTGTACACTTTATGTGTCATTTTGCATGCTTTACCGAATTTGAGACTTGTGCATTAGCATGTTAGGGCAGATATACCTTACAGTATGTAGTATTCAATAAGGAAGTGCTCATTAATGATTTAATCTAATAAATTCTCTGTAAGTGCGCCAGAGCTCTCATCTTGATGGATATGACCTTTTAAAAATTTCATGAAATAGCCTGTATTGCCCTTGCTTTGGAGGTTAATTCTTGTTTTATATTTTCTCCTTGTACTTTAGAGTCTCTTAGAAGATTTTATATTAGTAATAAGGTATGAGCATGAGTCTCAAAGCTTGGAGCAAGGACCATGTGGAGAAGACCAAGAGCTATTTTCTCATGCCTAGTACCTTAATCTAGATTATACATTTGTTGTATAGTTCTAGGATCAGGTGTATATATGCGGAGCTCGATTGTCTTTTTTTTTTTTTTGCATGTCCCAAGAAAATTAATTGTTTTATTTGTTATTCAATCTGATTGGCCCGACATATATTTGATACTATTATGTGGATGTCTAGTGTGGTGTAGGGTGTTAAGGCTTTCCTGATCAATATGGGATTATAAACCTGTTGGGGGTTGGCTTAGTTTTGCAGCTAAGTCCCTCGTGCTTTCTTATTTTTGTGTAGATTTCATGTTAATACCCTTGATGGCTATAATCCCAACTCCACCTTTGTTATTCCAGATAGAGTCATAAGAGCTTAGACATTACTTTCCTATGACTTTGGATCTGCTTGATTGCTTCAAAAGATTCAACACATGGGTTACTAACGAAGTGATCCCTAGCGGGTTGGGTTGATTACCTTCATGGCATAGTAGACCTAGGATCCAAATAGTCTGGGATGACGGGTCCATGGAGCCCCGACCAGGCTATCTCTACCTGTCAAGGTTTTTTTAGAGCTTCCTATTGATCTGTCTCTTTGGGCACAGTCATTTCCTTTGTGAAGTCTTTATAGACAAATATTGTAGGCCCTTTTAGCTCAATGATGGCTATCCACCAGATTACGATGATTCACCACGTACCTAGTGGCCTAATTCTAACACAATATTTGGAGGATTTTACCCTACTAAGATCTCCAAAAATGTCTTTAGCTATGCATGGTTCTAAATAATTTAGTCTAATACAACACCTTTATCGTGAGTTTTCATGGGCATCTCCCAGGATGTAATTGACCGCAATAATACGTCATCATGGGAGCTTTATTATAACCCAAAACAAAATAAATTTGATCTTTTAATTTGATTTGATTGCAAAGGACTTTCTATACGGACTTTCTCGTATACTCTTTTGGATCGAGTAAATTCTTATAGATTTAACTTTAAACCTCTCTTCTTCATTTCATGTTACGATGACTATTCTACGCAAATACATTTGTAACTACTCTTTATATTTCTCAGTTTCTGCCTATTTTCAATATTTACTTTTTTCATTTACTTTTCTAAGCGAGGGTGATCAAAAAATAAGGTTTTGTAAAGAGGACTAATATTGTGAAGGTTATGTCTGATCAGAATAAAATGGGGTGCGAACAATGACAACATGAATAACAAATTCAAATAAGAAAATAATGACAATTACTAGAACTATGGTGAAAAAAGGAACACTTGCAAAAAATTGTTAATCCGTCAAAGATAATGTAATCAAAGTGATAATGAGGGAGATGAAGAAGCATTACCTTCTCGAGAAAGAAGTACTAGAAAGAATAATATAAATGGCTCCTAAAAGAACTTTCTTATGTTTTATTTTGTCCTAATAGTTTGGTGATTTTCATTTTTTCATATATATATATATATATATATATATATATATTGA
>NW_018165049.1:312776-363974 GCF_001263595.1 Phalaenopsis equestris
ATATATATATATATATGCCAAATCTATCCTATGTGTGCCCAAGGGAGCTTAGTGATTGAGGAAGAAAAAAGAGGAGAGATAAAGTAAGAAAGAAATAGACTTGTCCCGTGAGGGCAGAGAAGGGTGTTCCCGTGTTCATTGACACCTTTTATTAATTAGAAAATAAATGTTACAAGAGAAGGGAAGGGGAGAGAGATCTCCCAACTTTGGGGCATGAGAGAGGAGAGCCCAAGGACCGAGATATGGGGTATCCCTTTTACATGCTACAAGCTCCTTTATATATAGAAGAGAAAAGAAGGGAAAAGTAATGTTGCAAAAGTTTCATTGATTTAAGGATGACAGTGCAGGGTATTTTAGTTCTTTCCTCATCTATCATTCTAGTGCATTTCGGTCGACAGGGTTCGTCGGTGTCAGTGGTCGGCCAAGCTGGTCAATCGGCTTGTGGAGGAGGTCGGCCCAAGTAGTTGGACGGTTGGAGGAGATGGCCAGCCCAAGTTGCCGGTCAGCTAATTTGGTGGTGGTCGGCCCAAATGGTCTAGCGGCTGGTGGTGGCCGACCTAAGTGGCCAGCTAGATGGTTGAAGGTTGTCGGTCGACTTGAAATGGTTGAGGGATGCCAACAGACTTGCCCCCACGAGGTTTATACCAGTGAAATGTTGGGAGGACGGTCGAATTTTGTCCGTGTTGGGACTATTTTTCTCCTGACTAGCAGGGGCCAGTTGGATATATATAGACCCCTTGAACTGTCCCTGCCGGGTCTCGGGCCACCACACCATCTTCTCTGTCGGCTGGAGAAATTCAATCAAAAGAATGAGATTCATTTCAGAAAACCAGATAGATGCCTATGCATGCATGTGGCAACTTCGACTTCACACTTTCGCAAGCTTCAGAGTCAAAAAAATACACAATAGGTTCCTTCGGTAAAACAATATGAAATCAAACTCTGCGCCAAAGTTCAGCCATGCATTCGTCCTAAAGACGCTTCCCATACATGCAGGTCCCTACAATTGTCTGATGGCGACAACTATTCCCTTTCCTTTTATTTCAATTGTTAGATGTATCTTGAAATGAATAGTCACACAAAAATTAATAGCAATTTTACATACATCGCATCCAATTCTTATGCACTTATATTTGCATGCAAAGCACCTTCACCTATGTCTGAAAATATGAATTTCAACATTAAATGGTGTATTAGTGCAATTTTTGATGTGATTGGCAAAAATTGGCGTATTTTGGCCCTAAAAAAGAGTTTTTTTGTGGTGTGAGATACATAAATGCATGAGAATTGGGTGCTACTTATGTAAATTTTCGATTGAAAAACAAGTACTTTGCTAAAGTATTTTTAGTGATAATTAAATTATCTATTTAGAATGAGTGTAAAAATTGTAAAATTTGTTTTGATAAAAATCCAATAAAAATATATGACTTATACCGGTAATTTGCCTAATTAAAATATCTAATTCATTTAGAATAAAATTGGACCATGATAAATATTAAAATTATTGGATTCATCATGAGGTGAATGTAATATATGAGAAATCAAATGATTTTGAGATGTATGGCTAAAATTCATTCATAATAAAATAGGGATATTTACATAGTTTTTTAATTCATATGTATTTAAATATCTAACATCTAAGGGCCCGTTTGGGGCAGCTTATTTGGTGCGGTGGCGTTTTGAAAACGCACCTGACATGTTTGGGTAAACTGTGTTTTGTTTTAACTGTGTTTTGACAGCTTATGCATTTTTGAAACGCAGAAAACAGTGTTTTTACTGTGGGAGTTTATTGGCAACAGTCAGGTGTTTTCAAAAAAATAAAAATTTGTAATAACCACCGCACCTGACTTATCACCAGACCAGATTATTTTTAATCAGCTTATCAGCAGATTTTTCACTAAGCTACAGCCACCCCAAACAAACCCTTAATCTCGACCTAAATTTCAAGTTTTGCATATATATCACATTAACTATGCATGAAAAATGTGTTTTTTTGCCTTTAAAAATCAAAATAATTGTATTTTTTATGTGATATGAATAATTGGGATAGCATTAATGTTGGGCAGCTGAGTATAGGGGATGGATATGTAAATTCATAGTTGTTATGTATGTAAATGCTCCATAAACAGTACTATGTTAACTTACCGTAAAAAATGCCTTTTTGTGAAGGGCAAAACTCAAAAAATTATTCCCCTCGTACGTCAATTTTACTAAGGATAATTTCGTTTTTACACTCAATCATTTTAACGAGAATATCACATGCCCTTCATCACTTGCGCAACTTTTTTTTAGCGAAAAGAGAACTTTTTTTTGAAAGAAAAACAATTATGAATTTTTTTTATTTCCTTTTATTAATTGAAAAGCACTAAATTAATAATTAAGAATCTGTTTAGGACGGCTGCAGCAGTTTGAAGATACAGCTGTAAAGCATCTGCAGAAGAAGTTATTCGAAAAGATGTGATTATTATAATATTATTTTCATTTCAAACGGTGAGGCTGCAGTTGTCTGGCAAACACCACACTTTAACATGTTATGTTGAAAAAAAACGCCAACTTTCTACGAGGTAAATTTCTAGAAAACAGTGGCATTGCATCATGGGCAACTCCTTGAGAACCCAAGTCGTATATTCTTTCTTTGTTCTTTTGTCCTACGACTTCTTTCTGGATGTTAAAATATGAATGTTCAAACTCATCACTAGAATTTCTGGCACCTTTTGAATTGTAGCTTTGAACATCCTTCAACCTCAAATACTAAATTAATTGTATGGTTGATTTACTGACTGGCTGAAACTTACCATTGGTCGTACAATGTAAGTATGTGTGTCAAGTGATAATATGGTTAAAGAGTACTGTGTGTCGATCCCACAAATAAAGTGTTAAAAATTATACTCAGGGCAAATATCTAGTTTATTAAACTTCTAAACCTATTTTAACACACTTACAAATAAGAGATTATTTCTTAAAATCATACTTAAAGTGAAAACAGAACATAGCCTGTTCATAAAAGGCGGAAAACAACGACAGATAAATTTTATTGTTCTTCAAGTTATGTGTGGCCCGCGCCCCTCTGATTTAAGTAATGTGGTGATTCGTGATTTTCTTAAACTTTCCCCAATGTTATTGTTGTCAACAAGAATAGAATGTCCTCCTTTTGCTTATATCTAGGTCAAAAGAATATTAGAATCCATGAAGTTGAGACTTCCACAATCTCTATGACATTCCACAGATTTGTTTGTATCCACTTTCTAGGTTACAAAACCCAAATAAAATATGTCAATTATTTTCTAGATTCTGTTGTTGACCATTTCGTTCATCTGTGTAATGGGCAGAAGTCACAGATCACAAAATATTTTAACATCCTAATTGATACATACATGCATACATACATACGTGCATATATATAGACACACACACACATCTACATACATACTTACCTACACATACTTACCTACACACGTACATATATATATATGAGGGCCTTCTTTCTGTATGGTGGTTGGGGTTTGCACTTCTCTCCTTGCGGGATTTTTATTTTATTTGGCAGGTCTCTTCGGTTTGCCACATGCCTGGTTTTGCCTTTCTATTTTCTGCTCTCACTGTTTCTACTGGCCTACTGCTGTTTTGGTTGTCTCTGCATTGATCTCCAGATTTCCAAAGGTTTTTGTTACTCGCGGGAGTGCTCTTGGAGGATTACTACTTACCTGAAGACATTTTTTTGTACATTTTCTTTCTCTTTACATGTTAAGCATTACACGAATACAGGTTTACTTAGTTTTGGGTTTTGTTCTTTGGTTTTGGGTATACCTGTAATTTTTGGTGATTTTTTTTGTTTGTGTGAGTTGTATTGAGGGGAGAGGAACCCTGAGGGGTGTGTTCAAATATATTTTTTGTTTTCATAGTCGGGGATCCTCCCCCCTCCAATTTCTGTACATTTTCTTTTAATTAACGCGTAGGAAATCACCGTTGCTCTTTCCCCTATATATATATATATATATATATATATATATATATATAGTTTATGCTTGCGATGTAATCAGCATTTTATGCTTTTTGAAGCTTTAGATGTTATGTAAATATATATAATTTCAGTAAACTTACAATGTTAGAGCTCAGTTACCTTAAAATTTACTTCGAAATGTATTATTTTTATTTAAAAAATGAATACTCATGATGAGTAATTATTTATAAAATAAAACGGAAATATATATTAAGAATTTTAGTTTGATACGTCAAGTGCGGCAATCCACAAAGGAATCAATAATCAGAGAAGAACCAAAGCTTTGTTGTGAAATTCCAATTATCATGTTCAACGGCTATATTCGATCCTTATTCAAACTCGGTTCTCCACGGCAAATTAAATGGTCCTCCAAGGAATAAGCTTTTTTAGTTAGTAAACATATTCATAGAAATTCTAAATTTTTTGTTTTTTTTTTTTTCATAGTAATTTCACTAGTAATTTGACAGATAACTATAATCATTGTAGAATAATCAATCCTTACAAGTTGCATTTAAACATGTGAAATAAATTTATATTTATCGTTTTAGCGTGGTACGAAGATTCAACACACACTCATAAGAGAAAAAATATCCAGTAGTGACACCAGAAGTATTTACTCGGAAAACTCGTGAAGGGAAAAATCATGGAATCTGACCAAACAAAAGAGTTTCACTATAAAATAATGATTACAGTTGTAATCACTTGTCCTACAGGTGAGAAAGAGCTGCAATGTTTCCCGAGTTACAACTTCGACGTGCGGATGAACTTGTTGTAAGAAGTAGGAGGGGTCGATGATGATCGTCCTGCGAGCGGTAATCGACAACGGTCAGCTACTGGTGGTCGGCGGTGGTCGGTGACGAGGTGATGCTAGGCATCAACTCCTTCTCTAAGCTTCATGCTCTTCCTCAGACCTCAAGCCCTCTCCTCCCCCCTCATGAGAGAAGTGGGGCTTTATTTATAGAGTTTTAGGTACAATTAATATTGGAATATGAATCAGTTTAATCAAATGGCCTAGAGGGCTTCCCTCAATCAATAGGAAAATATTTGCTATATGGACATCTGAGTGTCTTAACTTGTTGGAATTGAGCTATATTGGGGTTGTCGGATTCATCTCATCGAGATGCATTCGACCATGAAATTGTCGGATTTCACATCCGTTTGACCTTCTCAATGTGTCTATGTAAAAAAGAGATTTATGGCTTGATTTAACTCAGATTTGACCAATTTTGATATTGTTGGGTCTGTTTTATCGAGCCAATCAAGTTGAGTGTAATTTTGTTGAAATACGAGCTTTGTTTGAATCTTACTCTAAGTTTGAACATTCTTTACTCAAAAATTTGCTTTGAGATTTGTGCAATCCCTCGAGATTTGTGTTGGATGATGGAGATTTGTTGGAGGCATATCAATATATATGGAGAATTTTGAATACATACCACACATTCGTAGTTTGATATTATAAAGTTATGCATGAAGAGTTGTATTTCAATTTAAAAAAAATATTGATAGTGATATTTTTAATATGATGTTATGTTAGATTTGAGGAGTGATTATTTCATACGTTCACCTTACGCAGCTGCATACACTGAACCAATCAACTTCTTAAATTTAAAAAAAAAAATAAAAAATGAGCCCACTGACATACACGTTTGGGTAGAGAGGATTTTGATTGGTTCACCGTACGCATCTCTGCGTACGGTGAATGTATGCAATATTTTTTCTAGATTGGAGTAGTATGCATGTAAATATGAATGTTGTATTTATGGCTTTTATTGTAATCATAGGTAATTTTGTCTTTTGGCTTTATTTACGTGTATGTCATATTCCTTCTCTATTAAAAGTACTTAATGGCTTATGAGAGTTGTATGGTGAGAAATGTTAAGTTGTAACCCCAAACCATTTTTCTTTCTCCCATCTGACATATGTTGAGTTGTACGTTGGAGAATTTGGGTTGAGCTGAATCGTTGCCAATCCTAGCAACTTGACCTGAACAAGTGCTAAAAAATCCCGGGTGGGTGTATGAACTATCTGAAGCTACGGACAGACCGTTGATCACCTTGAGGTTTGTAGGCAGACATCCTACACTTGTGACGCCGAAAATTGATGTTGTCAGTATGTTATGGTTTGTACTATAACAGACATTATACAAGCAGTTAGTGTTGTAAGCAGGTTAATGCATGATCCAACTGAGAAACATCGGTAGGCTGTGAAGAGTATTTTTAGGTATCTGAAGGGTACAGTTGATGTTAGCTTAGTATTTGAGAGGTAGTCATCCAGTACAAATTTGTGTGTAGTCTGCACTAACTCAGATTATCTGGTGATATGGATAGGCGGAGATCTATGAAAAGTTATTTATTCACATTGGCATGAGCTTCAGTTAGTTCTTTAGTCTATTTTTGTTTTATCTACTATGTACCCTGAGTATATGGACACCACCCAAGTGATCATGGAGACAGTATGGATGCAGAGCCTATTGAATGACTTGGGAGTTGATAAGGTATCTATGATAGTGTTTTGTGATAGTCAGAGTACAATATTCTTGGCCACAAATCCAGATCATCATGTTCATACCAAGCACATTGATGTGAAGTACCAGTTTATTGGAAACTTAATTGAAGAAGCAAAGGTTTTGTTGAAGAAGATTTATACAAAGGAGAATTCAGTGGACATGCTCACGAAGGTACTAACTCATGACTAATTGGTCCGAACTCATGACTAATTGCACAGAAAGGCATTTTGAATAACTACATGAGGGTTGATCCCTTTGAGAAGGGGTTACACGGGCAACCATCTTGGTGCACTTGAATTGGAGTTTGGAGCTTATTTGGTCATCTCTCATTTATCTGAAAGTAAGAGATTAGATGAAGAATGTTGTATTTTTTATCTTTTATTGTAATCAGAGATAATTTTATCTTTTGGTTTTATATACTTGTATGTCTCAGTCCTCCTCTATAAAAGGAACTTAAGAGTTTATGAGAGTTGCATGGTGAGACGTGTTGAATTGTAACCCCAAGTCGTTTTTCTTTCTCCCATCAGATTCTAGTGGAATCTCTCTCCCGTGGACGTAGGCAAATCAATTTAACGACGAAGCACGTAAATCATTTGTGTTTGCTTATTTTTTTATGAATTTCTACGCTTCTGATTATTTTGCGTAGCAAATGTGTAGGTGTTAGATATGTAAATACTTAAGGATTATATAATAATCTATATAAATGCACCACGATATATAGGGGCATATACGTAAGAATTGTTAGGTATCGCTCACATCTAGGGAGTTGGAGTTTCTTGGTGAAGAGGTGTGTCTCCTGGTGAAAAGGATTGTCTCTTGGAATAAAGGGGGTTGGAAGGAGCGAGGGCGTGATTGTAATTTTATCTGAGGTTTGTATATGTCTATATATATGTGTAACCCTATGAGAGGTATTGTAACTCCTCTGAAATACTGAACCCGCCTGTAAATTCTCTGAAATAGTGAAACCGCCGCTGCTCCTGAGGACGTAGGCAATTCTTTGCCGAACCTAATTAAATATTTGTGTTTTTCTTCTAGTTTGTGTCGATTCCTGTTTTATTTCGCTTCAATTTCACAGCAATTGGTATCAGAGACTCTTTCGAGAAAACAGGAGGAGATCGACACAAGAAGAAGGATTTGGAAGAGAAGAACGATTCGTCGGGCCTGAGACGAAGGATTCGCTCAACAGTTGAGCGAAGGATCGCGAGAAGAGTTCCCGCGGCTAGAGAAGTTCGGCAGTTTGCGGAAGAGAACAGTTCCTGCCGCATTCCGAGGTGATTTGCGGCAGGAGCTCGCGAATCGTCGCTTGCGGGCGGAAGGAGTTCCCGCCGGAGTTCGGGTCGGAGCATCGCAAGAGGGTTCTTTGGCAGAGGCGAATCGCGGGCATTGCGACCGAGGAGTTCGTGAACTTTGGATCTCGACCGAGGAATCGCAGACGTGAAAGAACAGTTTCGGCAGTTTTGTCGCAGTTCCGAGCGAGTTCGTGAAGGGCTTACAAGAGAGCGAGGCAGCGATCTTAGGCGGTTTGGAGAGGCTTCCATTTGCGAATCGCAGCGTCTGCAGAGGTTCCGCGCGCTAGCAAAGAAAGTTGGCTTGCAGGCTTGGCAACTTCCACGAGGCCTTGAATCGGAGGGCGCGAGAAGCCGTTCCGCAGGCGACAGACGAGGATCGCGATACAGGGAGTCGCGAAGGGCGAAGAGGCACGAGGTTCAGTTTCGTGAATCGTCGTGCAGTTTCAGGAAGCAGAGGAGTTCGGGAGGTTCAACAATCCGTGGGAAATAGAGGCTGTTCCCCGCGAACAGGAGCCTTGTTTTGCGGAAAAATCTGAGGAATTCGACCAGTTAAATTCGTCAGTTCGTCGTAGGAGATTTTGCGACAAGTGGAGTTCGGCAGGGTGCAGGAGGCGAGCAGGCACGATTATTTCGTGAATAGGAGTTTCGTGGAGGTATTCCTCGAACAGGTGCAAAGGGATTCGAAGAACAGGTGCAAAGGGATTCGTGGCTCGCAGAAACAGCACTTGGCCGAGGTACTGGTACGAATAGGAAAAGTGCTTCGTGGGAAAATTTGATTCACGAATCACAGGAGAATCGCGGGATAGTTGCTGCATTTGACAGGAAAATTTCAGGTTTCTTTGAATTTATTTGTGGAGTATTTTCTTTTGTTTTTCGAAGCAAGGCAAGAAAATATGGTGCACGATTAAATTTCAAATAGCAATGTCTGGAGCAAAATTCAAGATAGTGAAGTTCGATGGAATCGGGAACTTCAGATTGTGGCAAACAAGGGTAAAAGATTTGTTGACACAACATGAAATTTTGAAGGCTTTGTGGGTTACGAAACCTGATAATATGGAAGATGAAGATTGTGAAGAGTTACAACTTTGAGTGGCAGGTATCTTACGTTTATATCTCACAGATGAGATTATGTATCATGTTATGAATCTGAAATCTCCAGGAGAAGTATAGAAGAAATTGGAATCTCAGTTTATGTCCAAATCTCTGACGAATAAATTGTATTTGATGTAAAGGTTGTATGAGCTGAAGATGCAGGCAGACACTGATTTGGTTCAGCACTTGAATGTCTTCAATCAAATAATCACGGATCTGGCACGGCTTGATGTGAATATTGAGGATAAAGACCGAGCAATGATTCTTTTGTGTTCATTGTCTACTTCTTATGAAAATCTGGTGACTACTCTTACATATGAGAAAGAAACAATTAAAATTGATGAGATTACTGCAGCATTGTTGGCTCACAACCAGCGGAAGCAGAATGCAGAGGAGAGCTCTCATGGTAATTGTTTATATGCTAAGTGTAATCAGGATCGTGAAAGTAAGGAGGAGAAGCAGAATTCTGGAAGGCAAAGTTCCAGGTCAAAGCCTAAAGGCAAGAAGATTCGTTGCTTTAAGTGCAAGGAACAGGGACATGTGAAGAGAGATTGTCCAATGCTCAAGAAGAAGACTCGTGATGTATCTTCCAGGGCTGTGAATATGGTGCAGAGTGACATTATAGATTATAATGATGGTGATGCGCTTTCAGTTTCAACAACTCAGTTAAAGGATGGATGGATTATTGATTCAGGATGTTCTTATCACATAACACCTAACATGGAGTGGTTTACTTCATACAGGTTATCTGATTCTGGTTCAGTCTATTTGGGTGATAATAGACGTTACAATATTGTTGGTATTGGTAAAGTCAGAATTAAGATGTATGATGATACTGTTAGAACATTATGTGATGTCAGACATGTTCCAGAGTTGAAGAAGAATTTCATTTCCTTAGGCACTCTACACAGAAATGGTTTCATTCCTAAGGCAGATGAGGATATGGAAACCATCAGAATTGTGAAGAGCGCACTGACTGTGATGAAAGGGAAGATCACTATAGGTAACATCTATAAACTGATAGGGAGTACAGTTGCAGGTGGAGATCGCTCTGTTGAATCATATGGTGAAAATGCAATAGGAACTTTGACCAATCCAGGTTAGATGGTTTGGTTGGACAACCCACTTTGGTATAAGAAACTCCATGAGATATTTCTCGTGGCAGGATATTTACAATGTGGAGATTTTTTCTTCTAAAGGATTGGATATTCTCAAGGTGGAGATTTTCTTCTAAAGGGGCTGAATATTCACTAAGGTGGAGATTTGTTTGGTAGACACATATACCGGGTGATGCATATCTCTTAAGGTGTTGGATATTCGCCAAGGTGGAGAATTGTTATGTATGGCTCATATCTAGGGAGTTGGAGTTTCTTGGTGAAGATGTGTGTCTCCTGGTGAAAATGAGTGTCTCTTGGAATAAAAGGGGTTGAGAGGAGCGAGGGCGTGATTGTAATTTTATCTGAGGGTTTGCATATGTCTATATATATGTGTAACCCTATGTGATGTATTGTAACTCCTCTGAAATAGTGAAACCGCCGCTCGCTTATTCTTTGTCGAACCTCGTTAAATCTCTGTGTTCTTCTTCTAGTTTGTGTCGATTCCTGTTTTATTCTGCTTCAATTTCACAACAAGTATATAATAATTTGATGAGATCTCAATATTCATGATAGAAGTTTAAACTAGCTTCAACTCTAAAACTATAAATTTCAGTTCAAATTCTTACGTTAAAATGTCATGATTTCATAGTTAACATATGATGATGTGAATTCACAGGAATCTGGTGCTATATGCATATGAAAGTCATTTTTTTTTTAGAATTTTCTATAGTAGAAAGCAAATTTTGTTTGGATTTATTTGTTTCCACTGTACTTTTTTGCTTGATTTTTAAGTGTTTTGCGGTTTATTTTATTTTTTTCTCAAGAGTATTGCATTGCCTGGCATATAGGCATAAAAAGGCATTTTATCTGGAATTCCTGAAAGCAGAGTTAATTGGATTTATTTGTTTTGATTAAAATAAGTTAGTGCTATTGAGGCAAGAATGTTTAGGTGGATTAGTGGCTTAAAACATAGAGATAAAATGTGAAACAAATGTAATTCTGAAATGGTTGGTGTACCTTCAATGATAGACAAAATTAGAGAGAATCTTCTAAGATGATTTAGTCTCATTAAACGTCGACCATCTGATCATTTTTTTTAGAAGAGTAGATGCTTTTGATTCAACTTATGTTAAGAAAGGTAGAGGTAGACAATGATATTTATTTATTAGGATTAAAATGAAAATTTGACTCTCAATAGGACACAATGTAGAAAAAAAATTCATGTAACCGACCCCACTTAATAGGATGTACGTTTGTTATTGTTGTTGTTTGATTATACTCTCTATTTGGTTATTGAAGGTGCAAATAGGGATTAGTGATTCACCCGATACACTTGTAAGAAGTCTTCAATCTACGAAGAGTTTTCACGATGTTCTTACTCCTCCTTGATGACATTTAGCAAGAGAAGCGAAGTTAAATGATTATAGTAATAACTGAGATGGTCTAGTTGCAATGAAGGCTATGAAGGTGATTATGTGGTATATGTGTATATTTTTGATCTTTTTAATAGCTGCAAAAACACATTTTTACGCAGATCAAACAACCCTATACATTGCAGCAAAAGATTAGCTCACCATAACAGCCGATATTAAAGTTGCATTCCGAGAAGAATCTTATTCCATCTCATCAATAAAGAACCCAAGCTTCTCACTTTCTTAGATATTTTTTATTATAGCATGCCACAGGTAACATCTATATATGTCGCTCCAACGCATAACTCTCCCCATTCCAAGACAAGACATTTCTCCTCTACTATATTCAGCCCATCTCCTCCCCTGTTCGGTGAATTCTCCACGAACCTCCGAAGAAATGCAGAAGGTAAAAACCTGTAAAATATTTCCTCATGATCCTAATTAAATATTTTAATCACTTACCCACCACACGGTAATGGTCTCTTTCCGCCAACTTCTTCTCTTTCCGGCAAAAATCACGCCATTCTAGTGCTCTCTGAGTGGTGGGTACAGAGGAACAGAAACCAAAGACTGAATTGGCAGAGTTTCATTGATCTGCCAATGGGACCATGAGATCAGAGGTAGGATTTGAACGATGAGCGGAGGACAAGACGCGGCTTCTCCTCACTTGGAGTCGAGATTTTCTCACTCTATATATAGTCCCCACCAAGCACCTTTCTTCCTCGTACCACCTCTTCTCTGCTTCTCTACTTTGAAGACCATCTCACTCTGCTTTTGTTTTCTCTGTTTCGTTCTCTTTCATTAGATTGGGGAGATGGGCGGAGCTAAGTTCTATCCACAAGATGTCTCGATAGAGCTCGGCCGGCAGCATGCGCTAGAAAGGCTAGAAAGCTTTGACGACGATGGCAGGATGAAGAGAACTGGTACAGAACAGGAAGAACTAACTCTTCCTCCTTTTGTACGACAAAAGCCATGGAACTCTGTGTTGATATTTATTTATTTACAGGGAATATGTGGACGGCGAGTGCTCACATAATCACAGCGGTGATAGGCTCCGGCGTGCTCTCATTGGCTTGGGCTATTGCCCAGCTCGGCTGGGTTGCTGGTCCTGTCGTCATGGTTCTATTCGCCTTCATTATATACTACACATCTTCTCTGCTTTCCGACTGCTACCGCACCGGTGATCCCGTCTACGGCAAGCGTAATTACACTTACACAGACGCCGTCACCTCCTACCTTGGTCAGTTCTTTCTCTCCCTACCCAAAATCAAATCTTTACTCCCAATGTTTTAAGCTTTGATTAAAATATGCCTGCTTGTCTCTCAGGTGGAGCGAAGGTTAAACTCTGTGGCTTCATTCAGTATGCAAATCTATTCGGTGTCGCCATTGGTTACACCATTGCTTCCTCCATTAGCATGACGTACGTAAACGTCTTCTCTATTTCTTTCCCTGAGATAAAAATACAGAATAATAATAATAAAAAAAAAAAACTGGTTTTTTTTCATAAACAGAGCCATCCGGAGATCCAATTGTTTTCATGAGAAAGGGCACAACAACCCCTGCCATATCTCAAGCACTCCTTACATGATCATCTTCGGCGTCGTAGAGATTATTTTCTCACAAATCCCTGATTTCGACCAAATTTGGTGGCTTTCCATTGTCGCCGCCGTGATGTCCTTCACCTATTCCTCCATCGGCCTCGCTCTCGGAATTGTTCAAGTTGTCGGTAATCTACACATCCATTTCCCATATCTTCTTCCAGAACTGGTTTCTTTAACAAACTTATTCTATAATTCCTATTTCTGCTCTCCAACAGCTAACGGTGGCATCAGCGGAAGTCTCACCGGAATCAGAATCGGCGGCGCCGTCACAGAAACCAAAAAGGTCTGGCGCAGTCTGCAGGCTTTCGGCGACATCGCATTCGCTTACTCTTACTCCTTAATCCTCATCGAAATCCAGGCATGAAGCTCTCGAATACCAATCAAACGGTCAAAAAAATCTATTTAAATCAGCATTTATCATTAACACCTTTCTCTTCTTCAGGACACAATCAAATCCCCACCTCCCTCCGAAGCACGGGTGATGAAAAAGGCGACACTTTTAAGCGTGGCGGTCACGACCTTCTTCTACATCCTCTGCGGCTGCATGGGCTACGCGGCCTTCGGGGACGAAGCCCCCGGAAACCTCCTCACCGGCTTCGGCTTCTACAATCCCTTCTGGCTTCTCGACATCGCTAACGCCGCCATTGTTATTCACCTTATCGGCGCATACCAAGTATACTGCCAGCCTCTTTTCGCCTTCTTTGAGAAGTGGGCGAGCCAGACATGGCCGGACAACAAGTTCGTCTCTAAAGAGATCAGAATTAAGCTCCCTGTCTCCTCTAAATCATATACCATCAATCTTTTCCGCTTGGTGTGGCGCACGGTTTTTGTTGTCATCACCACCACCATCTCCATGCTTCTCCCTTTCTTCAACGACATTGTTGGCCTCCTTGGGGCTCTGGGCTTCTGGCCTCTAACGGTCTACTTTCCGATAGAGATGTATATAGTTCAGAAGAAGGTGGGTAAGTGGAGCTTGAAGTGGATTTGTCTTCAGATTCTGAGTATTTCTTGCCTTGTGATTTCTATCGCCGCTGCTGTTGGCTCAATCGCCGGCGTTGTGTCGGATCTCAAGGTTTTCCGGCCGTTCCAGTCAAGTTATTGAGGATTTGAAACATGGAAGTGAACCGTGCTGATTTTACTATGTAATTGTTACTGTTCGTTGGAGCTTGTCTTGCCTATGATTGTAATATTTGGCAATTTCATAAAAGAAAATAGAGTGCGCTTACAGATTTATTGGAGATGATGATTTGGGACAAGTAATTTGGGATATTTTTTGAGACATTTACTTACGCAGAGTTAGTACTGAATATTATATTGGGAGCCTAAATCCTCCACAATTAAAAATAATCGGTTGATAAGCTAAGTGTGATGGTTATTTTATTTTTTTTTTTTTTGGAAAAGCCGGACCACAGACCCGCAGTTAGAAAACTACCACCGGATCTAGATAGATGCGGTGCGAAAATATTATTTTCACCATTTTGAAAATGCATAAGCTGTCAAAATACAGTTTACCCAAACAGGTCAGGTGCGTTTTCAAAACGTCATCGCACCAAATAAGCTGCCCCAAATAGATTTTAATTATTTTCGGATTTGATGTATAATATGTATACATTTTATGCATATTTGTGTACAAATATTATTGTACACTATGTTCTTATACATCCAAACTCAATATGTATTATTTTTTTCACAATTAGGGGTGTAATTAAGCCAAGATGACTCGTGAGTCAACTTGGGCTCGGTCCTCATGAATTGAGCTAGATGAACTAAGAATTAAGCTCGAGCACAAATTTAATTAATTAATGAAGCTGCAGCTCCGACTGTATGTGACTCGAGCTCGAACTCGAACTCAAATTGATTCATTTACACAGCTACGCACAACATAATACTTAGGTGTAATATATATCTAAAATATAAATTTTGATATCTATTTATAATTGATGTGTGCAAGAAGATTCATCACGGTAAAGTAACAAATTATCGTCTTAGTGTTGGATGAGTATTTAACACACACTCAAATCAATCAATAGAGCACCAAAAATTTTTACGTAGAAAACCAGTAAATGAGAAGAGCTGCGGGATTTGACTCAGTTGAAGAAATTCACTATAACTAGATATTAGAAATACAATCATTTGTCCCAAAAGTACGAAATGATTATAAAATCTTTTGAAATACAAAGTTGGTGCGCGGATGAACTTATTGTGAGAAGAGGGCGGCAACAGCCGATGAGTGGTGGTCGGGGATGGGTGACGCTGGACTTCAATTCTTCTCTAAACTTAAATCTTTTTAAGGCATTAAGCTCCCTCCCCTTCATGAGAGGGGTGGGACTTTATTCATAAAATCTCGATTGCAATTAAGGAAGAAATATGAATCATTCTAATCATACACCTCAGAGATGTTTTCTTAATCAGATGGTGTTCGATGAACATTTGAGTGTCTTAATGATATCGTAATTGAGCGATTTAGGCTCTTTTGATTCGTCTTGTCGAGACTCGATCTAACCATAAGTTCATGCATTCGTTTCACCTTTAAAATATGCACATAAAGCCTCAAAAAGCATTTAATGACTTGATCGAGGTTTGATTTAGTTCGGATTGAATTCATTTTGGTATTATTAGGTTCGTCTCGTCTAGTTGGTTAGTTTGACAATGAGATTGCTGAAATTGGAGCTCATAATGTCTATTAATTGAAATTTGAATATTTATTACTCAAAAAGTTATCTTGATATGCATAATATGTCTTGATATTTGTGTCGGATAAAGTAAATTTATTGATGACGCACCAGTTGTCTTTCTATTTTCAAGCAAAAATAATTTAATAGTCCTAAAATATCAATATTTTGAGCACTCTTATAGAAAGAGAGATAAATATAATAAAACACAGAGAGACACGCACAATCATTAATGTTTGGCGTCAGATTTGTATGCAATGGGACTTGTGACTCTTTCTCAATACATTATTTTTTAAACATAAGGCTTTGATTTCAATTAATTGTCATAAGGTATTAATAAGGTGTAAGCATGAGATGTATTAGGACACTTATGTAAATTTGCATCAGGTGTCCAATGATAGGGTGTCATGTGGCAACCCGGGCCGAACAATGTATGTCAGTGGGCTCAAATTGTCATGTGGCTCCCTGTTATTGGACACCTGTTGTAAATTTGCATCAGATGTCATGATACAATAATTTCTCTTCACATGAATATACGTGAAATAGGAGAGTTTTCGCCCATTTAGAAGTTTTTTTTTTTTTAAGGTGGAAGAGGTAAGAGGTATAGAAAGTGGAAACAGGAGAATTTTTATTTTTTTTTTATGAATTTAGAATGCGGAAGATCGAATGCCAAAAGATGAAGGCTGTGAGGACAAGATAATTAATGTAATTTTATTTTTTTTATTTTTATTATTTTAATTAATTTTGTCATTAATATGAGAAATTTTTTAGTCTATAAATAGACAAAAGAGATGGGGCTAGAGGTAGAGTCTCCAACCCTGCTGAGTAGGTGATCTGAGATTTTTCAGAAAAAAAAAAGTCTTGACCCTACCCAGTAGGACATCAGAGATCTTCTTTTGGAATGTTCTTCCGTGGAGAAGCAAAAGAAATTCATCTCGAAAGTTATCACTGATATTGTCTAGCAGGACCTCTAGGATTTTTTTTCATGCTCCTCTCGTTGAGAAGCAAGAGAGTGTCGTCCCAAAAATTATCCCGACCCCGCCCAACATGACCCTCAGGATTTTCTTTAACGTTGCTAAGATGAAGAAAGACATCCACGTCCCGACCCAGAGGTGACCCAGATCTTCTTTCCTATGCTACTGATGTGATTTTGAGAGGAGATTGTCACCTAGAAATTAGTAGAAGTGCCATAATTTGAGGAGATGATGCAAATACTATTTGAAGATATATTGACTTGTTATCTTTGTATAGTGCATAATGATCTTTGTAGCATTTCAATCGTCTGATGTGATATTGTTATCAACAATATCAATATTATTAAATTTCCAAAAATAACAACTCATCTTTAATATTAGATATATGTGTGATATGTTGAGGCAGGGTGCAAATGACTGGAGTTGGCTTGAGCACGGCTCTTCAACGAGCTCACGAGTCAAGTTTATCGAGTCACGAGCTCAAGCTCATGCTTGAGCTCATTTATTAAATAAGCTCAAGATCGAGCTCGTCTCGGCTCGGCTTGTTGGCTTGTGAGCCAATTCGACTAGGCTATCATTAGTCATTTCGATACAATTTCCGATGACCTTTTGTTGCCTCCTCCTTCTCCCACCACCAATTCCTTCTCTGGTGAGCTCCCATGAAAACTGAGATTTCGGCTCGAGCTCATGAGCCGACTGCCACCAACCAATACGAGCTGAGCTCGAGCTCGCCATTCAAGCTCAACTCGAACTCGAGCTCGCAATTTGCCAAACAAGTGAAGCTCAAGCTTGGCACGGTTTTGAGCTAGACCCGACTCATTTGCACCCCTATGTAGAGGCATTTACATTCATACCACACAACTCACATATACTTATATGTATAATACCTAAATTTTACTTACATAATTTATACCACTCAAGTATTTTATATCACACAAAAAAATATCAATATCTTATAATTTTATGGGCATTTACATATATAAGTTGAAACCACTCAATTTTCATGTATTTACATATAAAACACCTAAATTTTAATTTTAACGAATATGCCAACCAACCTATACCTGAGATATTAGATATATAAATACATAAAACTTGGGCGGTATGTATGGAAATGCCCCTAAAAACATCCACTCGATAAATATTTTTTTCATATTTCATACTTAAATTTTAATTTTTACACTCAGGTTAGATCTGTAAATACATATGAATTTATATGATATGTATGTAATTTTATTTTTTTTACGGGCATTTCGTGGAAGAATTTAATGGGAGTTAGGTATTGATTTGACAGAATTTGTCGGTATTCTGCTGATGTGGCTGATGTGAAGGGAGTGGGCTAAGGAGATCAGCCCCTCACTTTGCTCAAAAAATTATTCCATCCTTCCTATGTGATGTTCGATCTACATTATTGATCACAGTGAAGCGAAGATATATTTTGGTGGGACTCATTTAATTTTTTTTTTTTAATGTTGTGATCAACTGTGTAGATCGGACACTGCATTCTCGTATGGAATAATTTTTCCACTTTACTGGCACGGAGGGGAGATGATTTTTTTCCCTAATTTTAAGAAAAAATTTCGTGAAAATTATATTTAAGATTTTATTTAATATTCTATTAATACCAAAACTATCTAATTTATGATATCAATGCCATTAACATTAAAAAAAATAAAATGACCAATAGTCTTCTGCAGAAGATAATTAAATCTTTAGGATCATGAATTTAAATCACAGATTTAATTACTTTAAGAGAATATATATATATATATAGTTAAGAGAGAATTAGTTAAGAGAGAATTATATTATATATATAGTTAAGAGAGAATTATATCCTTAAGTTTATGTCAAGGCAACTTTAGAACACATATTACAACCCACCAATAGATCTAGGGTGATATAACTTAAAAATGGGTTGCATCATATATCCATGAAGGATCATACAATGGCATAGTACTTGACAGAAATCGGGACTTTGGTCAATCACATAACGGCAATAAGATCATAGATGGATCATGAAGATGTCATCCTTTACATTCTCAACGGTCTACCTCATAATACAATGCCTTCAAAATTGTCATTTGAACCTCCCTTCAACCCATCGCTCTTGACGATCTTTGCTCTCTACTATGTGGTGAAGAGATTAACAACAACAATGAGAATGCTAAGCACACCACCCCCACTGAAACTCCAATGGCTCTCACGACATCTAAAGGATGCAGCAACTACTGCTCTTGAGGAAGAGGAAGAAACTGACATTCGAACCAAAGAGAAAGCCATCTTGTTGTACCAAGAGTTGGAAGATCATCCAACCAATAAAATACAACTGGTCAAATTTGTCACAAATCAGGACACTCAACTTTCAATTGTTGGCATATAACCAACCTTGAATATATGCCAACATTTTCAACTCAAGCACTCATGACTACTCCTAACGAATGGATACTAAACATAGGTGTTACGACTCATTTCACATATGATATCATCCAATTCCAACCATTCATTATGTACCATGGTGCAGAACAGGTAATAGTCGGTAACGAGCAAGTGGTTCCCATACATACCCCAAATAGTAAGCTCAAATTGTCTCAAATTCATCATACTACTTTACTCTCACACAATCTATTATGAATTCACAAACTAACTAGAGATAACAACGTTGTGGTATCATTTGATGCTTCTGATTTTGTCATCTTGGATCCAGAGGCTCAACAGTTGATTCTCACGAGTCCCAATTTTAATGGACTCTACTCCATACCATCATCTAGTTATCTACCACAAGCTTTTAGTACTTCTTTTTATAAAGCACAACAACTTGAACTATGACATAGGTGCTTGGGACATCCTCACCCATACATGATCACAACCATCTCCAACTGTCTGTCGCCCTCCATCCCATCAAGTCCAATCTTCTGCAACTCTTGCAAGCTTACCAAAAGTCACAAAAAACCCTTTGTACTCATATAGGAGGAAAATATAAACTATTAAAATTAATATATAGTGATGTATGGGATCCCTCCCCAATTATCTCTTATCAAGGTTAAAGATATTATATTGCCTTTGTGAATGCTTTTTCTAACTTCTATTGAGTTTTTCCTATGTGTACCAAATCTGAGACAACTCGAATTAATCTAAACTTTATTCATTTACTACAAAACCAATTTAATTCCAAAATTAAAATCATTCGCTCCAATGGTGGCAGAGAGTAGAACTTAAATATCCTGAACAAATTTCTCAATGAACATGGCATCCTACACCAATACTCATATCCTTATTCACCTAAGAAAAATAGGGTAGTGGACCGAAAACATCGCCATCTCATTCAGATGACCCGTGCTCTCCTCCACCAAGCTCATTTACCTTACACATTTTGGACTGAATGTCTTCAAACTTCAGTCCACTTGATCAACTGAATGCCAACCAGATCCATTCATCACATTTCGCTCTATGAACATCTCCACAAATCACAACCATCTTTGGGTATTCAGATGCTCATGTACCCTTCAAGGAAACATCAAACATCATTCAAATTTGAACTGAGATTAGTCTATTGTAATTTTCTGGGGTACTTACTTCAACACAAGGGCTACAAATGTATCAACTTCACTTCCAACAAAGTTATTGTATCTAGACATTTGGTCTTTGATGAACTCACTTTTCCATCCTTAGAACAAACAACACCTTCTCAAGTCCCACAATAGCAACCTCATTCTCTTATTCCACCTTTTCTGTTACAACCTACCACATATCCCTCACCCACATCACATCCTACAACTACCAACCCACCCAAGCTCCCACATATCTCCTCAACACCAGCTGCTACCCAAACTTATCTACATTGTACATCATCTCCTCTTCCACCAATTACCAATGAAAATCCTCCTCCCCATCCCATGATAACCTGGTTCAAAAAAGAAAATTTGAAACCCATCCGAAAACTTAATTTGTCTCATCACATTCAACACACACCGAATCCCACGTGCTATACCTGGGTTGCCAAATATGCTTGTTGGTGAGACGTTATTACAATGGAGTTTATTGACCTCTAGCATCAAGGTACATGGACACCGGTCCCTTCTCCACCAAACCAGTCCTAGGATCTCATTGGACCTATACTACCAAAGGTAATTCCGACAACATAATCACAAGATATATGGCTGAACTCGTTGCCTAAGGTCACAGGCGATAAATGGGCATCAACTATCATGAAATGTTTATCCCGATGGTTAAACTCCCTATTATTCAAATACTTCTTACTATTTCTCTCCATCACAAATGGATCGTTATCAAATTTGACATCTTAACATATTCTTGTATGGAAACCTCAAGGAAACGGTATACATGAAACAACCACCTGGGTTTCATGACCCTCAATTCCCAACTCATATATGCTTACTCAAGAAAGACTTATATAGACTTAAACAAGCATCCCAACAATGGTTTATTACATTCTTCACTGTCAGCGATTTTCCGATCAGCAAGGCTAATCCATCTTTGCTCCTCTATAATCAGAATAATTTCAGCATCTTTGTTCTTATTTGCACCGATGACATTCTCATCACCGGGAACAAACCAAAGGTAATCTCTCAGCTAATCAACAAATCGACATCTCAATTTCAGCTAAAACATCTTGGTTCAATTGTCTTCTTCCTAAGCATTAATGTTTGAAAATCCACAAACCACTACTTCCTCAGCCATGAGCGTTACATTCTCAACTCCTTCAGTCAACTGTAATACAGAATCGCAAACCTCGCAGCACTCGTATTCAAGAGAAGAAACACCCATTAACTACACTAAGTACTCCTTTCCACAACCCCACTCTTTACAGACAACTAACTGTTTCACTTCAGTATCAAAACGGTTACTAGACTGGACATTTTGCATGTTTTCAATCTACTATACTAACAAATATATTTGTCCACCACATTTCACTATCCCTAACTTATTAACCTTCTTTGTTACTTGAAGGATACATGCCATTTTGGTTTACAAATTCATCCAGGAAACCTACAACTCTGACTCTATGCAGACACTGTCTGAGCAGAAGATCAAACTAATAGGAAATCTAGTATGGGAGTGTGCTCTTTCCTTGGTGATACCCTTATTTCATGGACAGAGAAGAAACGATCCACTATTGTACGGTCATCCATAGAGGCTGATTAATGTACACTCGCCACTGCCACCACTGATGTTCTTTGGCTTCGGTGACTCACTCAAGAATTCAGGATCATTTCAATAGAAGTGACATGGATCTCCTGTGACAAAATCTTAGCCATCTTCCTAGACAACAATCCAATCTTCCATACAAGGATGAAGCACATCGAAATTGATTATCATTTTATTTTAGATCACATTAATTTTAATAACATTAAGCTAGACTACATTCAATCTCGGAACCAACATGTTGATATCCTTACCAATGCCTTAGCAAAACCTCACTTCCATGAGTAACTCACCAAGCTCATGGTTCTCCCAAGAATCAGAAGCTTGTAGGATCTTAACAACTACAACACATCCCCACAGCAGAGCACCATCATGGGTAGCAGCACCACTACTTGTGATCCCCCATCCTCCATAACAAACCACAATTGAATGCCATAGCAGGAAAAAAATTTTCTTTTTGGTCTATATGCAGAGCTATTGTACAAACCTCAATTGGTTACTAAAAAAATGAACTGATTTAAATTGTTATCAAAAGTAATAGTTCCTAATAATTTTTAATTTTCCCTAATTCTATTATTAACATTCTGGATGATTACTTAATTTTAAATGTACATATATTTCATGATTATTTTGATTAATTGTGTCAATCTTGTGTGATTAGATTTTTTTATTGTGTGCTTGTATAAATATTTAAAATTTCTATAAAAATTATAATTAATCAATTCTAAGAAATATAATCATAAATGACTATTATAATATTAAAAATATATTTTCTTCTGGCCACTAAATCACTCACCCTTTCTCAAAATTATATGCACATTCCTCCAAGGTAAAAAACATCACAATGAACTTTTGAAGGGTGTCATTTTCTGATAAAATTGATTTATGTTATTTAAAGGAAAACAAGAAGGAGCATTTACTTAAATATCACCCCATTCTTATTTATCTATTTATCTAACACCTAAACTCTCTTTTTCTACATTTCTACCCGCAAATCTTTCATACATGTATTTTCGAAAAAATGTTGATAGTAGTAGAGACCGGCAGACCACCTCATTCGGCGAGCTACCTCAGTCGACCAGTTGGCCACATCGCAGGATGGAACTAACAATAAAAATGTGTCAGACATACTAAATAATGCTAGATATATGAAAATAAGTCAATGAAGACAATAATAAGTGGTACGTCACGAGAGAAATAATAATCAGTAACTAGATCTCAGAGCATAATAACTTTTAACTCTCAGGGAAAATGATGTTATTTTTTCCTGTATCACCTGTGATCTATAAATAGGAGGCTCATTTTCATCTAAAAAGAATGACATTTTCTAATATTTTTTAACTTTTCGTAATTTTATTATTAACGGGTTGATTCACTTAACTTTAAATGTACAAATACTTGGTATTATTTTGATTAATTGTGTCAATCTCAAGTGATTAGATTTGTCCCTTAACTTTAAATGTTTGTATAAATAATTAATAATTCTTTAAATAATATAATTAATTATTTTAAAATATATATATAGTCATATATAACTATTATAATACTAAAAATATATATTTATCTGACCCCAAAATAACCCACCATTTCTCAAAATTACATGCATCTTCCTCCGAGGATAAAAACATGAGAAATAAGTTTTGAAGG
Source organism: Phalaenopsis equestris (assembly GCF_001263595.1). Classification (NCBI taxonomy): domain Eukaryota; kingdom Viridiplantae; phylum Streptophyta; class Magnoliopsida; order Asparagales; family Orchidaceae; genus Phalaenopsis; species Phalaenopsis equestris. The sequence continues at coordinate 336,227 of NW_018165049.1, forward strand.
GTGCTTTTTTTCTGATACAAAAAGAAGCATTTTCATACATAACATCCGATTCTTATTTATCTACTTTTCTGATGCCTAAACATTCTTTTTATATTTCTACCACCCAAATGTTTCATATTTGTATGTCTGAAAAAATGCCGACTATAGCAGCGAACGGCTAACGACTTCATTCGGCCGGCTAGCCTACCCGACCGGCTAGTCACTTCGCAGGATAATTCCAGCAACGAAAATGTGTCAAACATACGAAAACGTGTCAGATATACAAAAAAGGTGTCAATAAGACAATAATAATTGGCAACTCACACAGAAATTAATAACAGGTAACTCCCAGAGCATAATGACTTGTAATTTCTATGGGCATAATAACTCGTAACTCTCAGGGGATGTAATATTCGAGATGTCCCCTACGATATATAAATCAGAGGAACCTTTTTATGTAAAAGGGAAGATGACATTTGTGTTTTCCAGCCATTTAAACATTACTCTCTCTTTCTCTTGTAACAACATCTTTCAATTAATAAGATGGGTTTGACAGCTCGGGCAACACCTAAATATTGCCCCGCTGGGAGCAATCGTTGTGTCACTCCTCTCTCTCTCTCTCTCTCTCTCTTTTCCTCTCATTTGCTTCCTATCTATGTCATTGGCATAATTTACATGACAAATTTGCATTAAATATTCTAAAAGGTGTATTGTGATTGGACTATGCAGTCAATAAGAAGATAACCAACACCGAGGAGAAAACTATTCACAAAATTACTCCTAGAAAAAAGCCCGAAAGGGGAACTGACTCAATAGTGGATTCACTCCATTTATTTGTCATCACCGGCAATTTCAAAGAAATTTCATCTCATTCCTTGTAGATCTATGCATGCTCTCAACTTCTAGATCTAGAGATCTCCTACAATTCTTCCACCTCTTTGTCATGTTAAAACCCTCCTTCAAATTCACTTGCTCGTTTACGTATCTCCGGCGATGGAGACCAAATGAGGGTGAATTACCCACATCATTTCCACTCATAAATACTTCCTCAATAGTGCTCTCCATGGCCCGCAATACTTCCTCGTGGGGTGACCTCCTCTGTGAGGAAGACAACGACGAGCTCGACGAGCTGCCTATGGGATATCTAGCCACCAGCACGGTCTTTGAGTTTCCGGATGACTCGGATGAGTCAATTGTTGTGTTCGTGGAGGGGGAGGCAGAGTACTCGCCGGCAATGGATTATTAAGCCTAGCTCTGATCGAGGTTCATTGATTACCAGGAGGTTGTTGTGAATTAGAATTCTTTAACTTTTGTTGAGGGTGCTAAATTCGTCTTTAAGCCTCGAACTATCTACATGAAGGAGCTCCTTATTCTAACTGCACTGAAGTGGAGGCCAACAAACAGTTCAATGGTGTAGTAGACTTACTAATTAAGCTACCCTCAGGCCGACCCATGTTTCGATCTCCTCCGACCGTCTGATACTCTGGTCTTGTTGAGAAATTAGGGCGAAGAAAAACAGGAATCCTTTCTGTTTTACTGAGATCCTCTCAATGATGATTCTCTGGTAAAACCCCTTACATCAGAATGCACATAATCAATAATCCTTTCGGTTTTTGTGCTTTCCAGTCATAAAACTGAGTCTAGTCTGTTTCTCAAGAACACAGAACTTACAAAGCTTGAGCTTGTAATGAAATTCTGAGATCCTCCCAATGCATGATCAGAATGCACATAATAAAAAATCATCAATAAATGTAACGAAATATTGAGATCCTCCCAATGACGATTCCCTTGTAGAGCCCCATACATCAGAATGCACATAATTAAGAATCCCTTTAGTTTTGTGTCTTCCAGTCATAAAACTGACTCTAGTATGTTTCCCAAGAATACATAACTTACGAAGATTGAGATTGCAGCTTTTAACACCATGCAACAGGTTTCTTTAATACAATTTCGTCATCCCATGATCACTAAGATGACCCAGACGCATATGTTATAGCTATGTACTATCATCATCTGATTCCACACAATGAACTTCACCTACAACTGTACTCCCCAATAGTTTATAGATATTTCCTGCAATTAAATTTTTTTTCATCACCGTCAGTAGACCCTTAACAATTCTGATGGTTTCCCTATCATCATCTGTCTTAGGAATAAAATAATTTATGTGTAGAGTGCCCAAAGAAATCAAATTCTTCTTCATATCTGGAATATGTCTAATATCACATGATATTGTCATCATACATCTTAATTATGACTTCTCCAATACCAAAAATATTGCAGCATCTATCATCACATAGATAAACTGAGCCAGAATTAGTTGACTTGTATGAAGCAAACCACTCCATGTTAGGTGCTATGTGATAAGAGCATACTGAATCAAGAATCTATGCATCTGTGAACTGAGTTGATAAAACTGAAAGCAAATCGTCATCATTGCAATCTGAATTGTCACTCTGCACCACATTTACAGACTTCAATGATGCATCACATTTCTCCTCAATCTGCTTCTTCAGTTTTGGACAATCTCTCTTACAATCTCTCTTCTGGACAATCTCTCTTCATATGACCTGACTCCTTGTAATTGTAGCAATGAATTGTATTTTTGTCTTTTGACTTGGATCTAGAATTTCTCCTTTTAAAACCCTCATTCTCTTTCTTTCTTCCTCGATCTTGCTTATCCTTAACATATAAACTGTCGTCATGAGAGTTTTCCCCTGCATTCCGCTTCAACTGGTTGTGAGCCAGCAATGCTGCAGTAATCTCATCAAATTTGATAGTTTTTTTCCCATATGTAAGAGTGGACACCAGGTGTTCATAGGAAGAAGGCAATGAACACAACAAAATCATAACTCGATCTTCATCCTCAATATTCACATCAAGTCGTGACAAGTCTGTGATTAATTAATTGAAGCCATTAACATGTTGCGCCATATCAGAACATTTTTGCATCTTTAGCTCATAAAACTCTTGCTTTAGATACAATTTATTCATCAGTGATTTAGCCATAAACTGAGTTTCCAATTTCTTCTATATCTCCCTTGGAGATTTTAAATTCATCACGTGATACATAATTTCATCTGCTAGGCATAGACGTATAGTAGCGGAGCTCGTTGTTACAATTCTTTCCAATCTTCATTCGCCCGCAAAGCTTCAAGATTCTCTGCTGAGCCAACAGATCTTTTACTCTTGTTTGCCACAATCCGAAGTTAAAAGTTCCATCGAATTTCATCACCTCAAATTTTGCACCAAAAATTGTCATTTGAATTTGATCCTGCAATAAAAACTTTTACAAATTCCTTTTCAAATCATTGCTCGGAATCTTTTCAAAAAAGAAGGATTGAAAAAAAATCCTTAATTAAGTTTTTCTTTTTTTTTTCAGAAAAGCAACAGCTTTTTTTTTTTGAAATGAAAAGATTGAAATATTTTCTTAATTAAGCTTCCTTAATTAAGTCCCCTTGAATTAAAATATTTTTTTATTTAATTAAATTTTAAAAACTTTCCTTTCATAAGCCTCCGCGCCTTCCAGATTTTCCCTAGCAGCAAAAGGAATAAACTCGGAACTTAATTTACTTCCAATTTTCTTCTCTGCCTCCCGCAAAAGAATAAAATCAGAACTTTCAATTTCCTTCTTCGCAAGCAAAGAAATCGGAGCCTCCAGCAATGGAAAGGAAATCGCCTCCTCGGAAAAATCCCAATTACACCTCCGCACCCAGCAACCTTTTGCGGCGAGCCGCCTTGCCACCTCTGCGCAGGAAACGCCTTGATCGCGCAGAAGCTCTCCTGCTAGTCAAATCTGTCGCGCAAAGCCTCCTCCTTCGCCACCGAAAGGAGCTTTCGAATCCTCCTCTTGCCTGGTTGGTCAAAGCAATAGTCGAATCTCTGTCGAATCCAAACTGTCACGGGCCGAAATCGCTCTGAACCGGCTAAACCCAGCCGCCAAATCTCTTTGTCCCTGCACCGCTAAACCTCAGCTGGGCAGAACCTTCGTCGAACTCAGAACTGCCACCAACCTTCTTCCTGCGCCGACAAAATTTTTCTTCCCTGCCCTCGAACCAGGCTCCCCTCGAACCAGGCTCTGACCCTCGAACCAGGCTCTGATACCACTTGTTGAGAAATTAGGGCAAAGAAAAACAAGAATCGACACAAATCTATAAGAACACACAGAGACTTAACGAGGTTCGGCAAAGATGCCTACGTCCTCAGAAGCAAAGTGATGGCTTTCTTTCAATATTCAGAAAAGATATTACAAAAATCAGAGATATGAGAAAACACCTAGGGTTACATACATGTCTATTTATAACCCTAGAAAATTCTAGAGTACAATATGTAATTATCAAATTACCCCTATACCTCACCCCCAACCCACATAAGGAAATTCCCCTGATTTGGACAGAATCTTCCGCTCTGCTTCAGAATCTGTCCCTTTATGGTATATGAGTCATATCTAACAGGTCTCCTCTGACCAACCAACTGGTTCTGACTTATCACCTGCGTTCAGCCGGTTGTATCTCTCTGGCCTATTTTCTTAAAATCATTGATGATTCACACGTATACCACTCTATTCTTATATTTATGTATTTACATAATTACCGCTCAATTTGTTTGTGCTTCCAACATGCCACCCTTCAACCGAAAAATGTCTCGGTTGCCTCCGATTGACCACCTGCTTCCAATCTATCACCTGCCTCAGGCCAGCTATATGTCTCTAGCCGATCATCTTAAAATTAAGGAAGATATACATATATAACACTATTCTTTTATTTATGTGATTAAATACATACCACTCGGTTTGTTTGTGCTTTCAGCAAGCCAACCTCCGACTAACTGATGCTCCGAACGCAACTGGATATACCACTCTATTCTTATATTTATGTATTTGAATAAATAACACTCAGTTTGTTTGTGCTTTCAGCAAGCTAGCCTCCGACGAATCGATGCTCCAAATGCAACCGACTAACTACTGCTTCCACCCGATCACCTACCTCCGATCGGTTGTATCCAACTGACCATCTTAAAATCAGGGAAGATTCACATATATATCACTATAATCTTATATTTATGTATTTACATAAATACCAATCAATTTGTTTGTGCTTTCAACAAGCCACCCTCTGACCGACCACCTATTTTTGACTGATCACCTGCCTCCAATCTACTGTATGTCTCGGACTGATCATCTTAAAATGAGGAAAGATTCACATATATACCACTCTATTCTCGTATGTGTATTTACACAAATACCACTAAATTTGTTTGTTCTTCCAACAAGCCACCTGCTGGCCGACCATACATCTTAAATTCAGGGAAGATTCACATATATACCACTCTATTCATATATTTACATATTTACATAAATACCAACATATTTTTTTATGCTTCCAACAAACCACCCTTCGTCCGACTAATGCTCAAGCCGCCTCCGACCGACCTCCTACTTCCGACCAATCACAAGACTCTGGCCAGTGAGGGAAGATTCACATATATTTCATTCTATTCTTTTATATATATATATATATATATATATATGTACATAAATAGCACTCAATTCGTTTGTGCTTCCAGCAAGCCACCCTCCGGCCAACTAATGCTTTGGCCGCCTCTAGTCGACCACTTGCTTCTAGCCAATCACATTCCTCTGACTAGTTATATGTCTCTGACCAACCATCTTAAAATTAGGGAAGATTCACATGTATATCACTCTATTCTTATATTTATATATTTACATAAATACCACTCAATTTGTTTGTGTCTCCAACAAGGCACCCATTGGTCGACTCTGGCCACCTCTGGCGGACCACTGCTTCCGATCGATTGTATTTCTCCAACCGACCATCTTAAAAACAGAGAAGATTCTCATATGCACTCTATTCTTATATTTATGTATTCACATAAATACCACTCAATTTATTTTTTAGCAAACGACCATTCAACAAGAAACAACATCTGACCTACCGCTCATCCAACCGGCCCCTGCCAATCACCTGATTCCGACCGATCACCTACCTCTGGCTAGTAGTATGTCTGTTGTCAGCCATTAGAATTTATTAACTAAGTGACTGATGATGCTAATAAGGCCAATCAAAGTTCACCTTAACCAGCCGAGGGTCAGATATCCGACCAACAATGCAAATAAAAAATCAGCGCAAAAAAGCCTCAAGAGAGCACTTCGGAACTGAAGAAAATAGAACGTTGAATGACGCTGAAATCAAAGAAGTATGATTATTGCATTCACATTTTTTATATTTAAATTAGCTTAAAATTTATCGCATCTTCACTTCAAAGAAATAAGAGATTTGGGGACATTATGTATGTTTGAAAAAATATCGACGGTAGCAGAGACTGGAAAGCCACCCAAATCGATCAGCTGACCACATTGCCAGATTGACCCAATAATGAAAAAATGCTAGCATATGAAAATATGTCTGATATACAAAAATGTATCAATGAAGATAATAATAATTGGTAAATCCAAATGACATAATAATCGGTAACTCTCAGAAGCATAGTAATATGTAACTCCTATGGGGCAATGATGTAATTTTTTAGATACCCCCTACAATCTATAAACAAGGGGATCTTTTTCATGTAAAGTAAATAGGCCATTTTGGGCTATCCATCCATTTAGGCATTACTCTCTCATTCTTTTGTAACTTCTTATTTTAATATATAAAATAGGTCCAAGAGCCCGAGCCAACACCTGGAATTTACCTCGTTAGGGGCAATCATTTTGTTACTTCTTTCCCTTTCTAGTTCTTTTCCTCTCCCTCAATCGCCACGTTTTATGCTTTGAGCGTATTCTATATGATAAATTTGAATTCAATAATATCACATAATAATACACTTTTCGCATGCATAGAAGAGGTGATATATGACTAAAAATTAAAATATAGATGGGATTGTATATGCTTAAAAATTAAAGTATAAACCTTATGTACATAAATACATAAGAATTGAGTGGTATGTACTTAAATCTTCACAAAAAAAATATATCTGCTAAGTCATAGCCTACATTGAGATAACCTCTAAATTCTCTTTGGTTTTTTGGGGAGAAAGTTTAGGTGAGCATATCTGACCTATATTTGATCAACATAACATTGCAATCATTGAATTACTTTAAAATAAATTTATTATTATTTAAATTAGATGATTACGCATTATATTCATCCTAATATAAGTTTCGAACTTATAAAACTTGTCATTAATAAATTTAAGTTAAGCTATCATATCATAATTTTTTTTTTTTTTTTTGGGGAAAATCATATCATAAATTATATTCTGCCTTTTTACCTAAAAAACGATCTTTCGAGAATAAGCTGTTTCTATCATTAAAATTCTTTTATATGGACACCGTATGCAGAGATGTATATGATGTCCAATCTCCACCATCTATCACAGCAAATATTTATGACGTGGGTCCTATTTTAGATTTTCTTAAAAAAAAAAATTGTTGTGATGGACGGTGGAGATCTGGCACCGTATAGATCTCTGCATACGGTGTACGTATGAAATAATTTTTCCCAAGTGTGACGATGAATGACCTAACACGAATACAATTCCAATACGGGCACAAATGTATCGAAATTACATAATGTTGAAAAAATGGAGATATGCATGTCAAAAATGGGTATTTTTTTCTAAATTAATGAATAAAAAAATTCAGAAGAACATTTGTGAGATTAAAAGTAAGAAAATCTAAAATTTAGGAATGATTTGCATGCATAGACTAAAATCTTATGTATTTATGTATCTAATGTCAAAATTTCATTTTTTCATATACGCCATCTTACATATGTATACAAATTAAAAATAAGTATTCTATTTGATTTTATTTATATGTTTAGATGTGATAAAAGATATTTAAGTGGCATAAAAGTAAAAATCAAATTTTGCAGGGTAGATATATAAATACATAAAAAATCGAAGGTGGGTATTTAAACACCCCAAAATTTACAGACTTTTACACTAAATACTAAATACCACTCGTTTATTAATATATTAATTTATTAGTTATTGCTTATTGGGTTAGATGTTTTACTGTTCTTTTTTTGAGTTTTTCTCTGGAGTCTAGTCGGTCCAAACCTCCAAGGTCCGGCCGTCGGCCCTCCTTCCTTCGCTTCAGCTTCACGGCATAACCTGCTCTTCATCTCGGTCTCACCCTTGAGAGCCTTGCTAGGGCTTTGGCTCTTCGCTATTTTTATGATATTTAATGAAAATGATAGTAAATTTGAACAATGACACAGAAGTATCTGCCAAAAAAGTCGCTCATCCATCTATTTTTTTAATGAATTAATGAAGCTAAATTTTGATGTAATACAAGATAATATATGTTCTTATGCTTACATATTGTATATCTTAAACTAAAGATATATCTATGGCAACTTAGTTTTTAAAAGTTGATGTTGTTAACTCTTCTCTTTTATTTAAAAAAAAAAGTAAAAAAGAAAATAAAAAATAAAAATAATTCTTCTCTTTTATTTATTTAATATAAACGTTTATTTAATAATTTTTATTATAACGGCATTTCCGACAATATTTTCAATAATACATGTGTCTCGTGTCCCTATGCCGTGTCCGTGCAATATAGGTAATTAGGATATATTTATTCACATTATATTAAACAAATTATTATATAAATAACAATTACATTTGGATAAAAAAATTAACCCTCAAAATATATATATATACATTTAGAAATGCATCATTTTGCCAATGTATCTAAGGAAAAAAACTCCAAGGAAGCATTATTAAAGAACGAGCATAATTATCATTACTTCAATACTCTTAAAATTCTTGTGCATAATTAAATTAAACTTTAAATCAATTAATAAAATAATATTTTTATCAATAACTTCAATATAAATATCAATTATAGCCATATAACAATGTTATTTTAAATAAGATTATAAATAAGGAATAATTACATACATAGCACTCGAAAGATTGTTATTTACAAAATCTAGTATTCATGTGATATTTTTGAACTGTCGAATTGATGTATTTATGCGTGTCATAATCAAACTGTTGAGAATTTGATAAAAATGAAAAATATGGGTTGGGTTTTTATCGTGAATTTTGATATTTGAGTGAGAATATGAAAAATGGATGAAAGAGGGTGCTAGATTTGTAAATAGTAATGTTCCGGGTGCTATGTCGTTTATAAATATAAGACGGCTTTCTTTTCGTCATGAAAAAATCCTGAAGCATCCAAAAACTGAATAAAATTTTGAAGCATTTACATACATAACACCCAATTCCTGTGTATTACTATCTAACAAACAAACTTTAATTTTTACATTAATACCACCCAAATTTTTCATATCACATAGAATATGTTGTCATGTTACTTTTAAGAAAAAATGAAATACAACATTGTCATAAAATTGAACCTTAGGTACTAAATATTTAAATACATAAGAACTAAGTGGTATGTATGTAAAACGCCCTCAACAAAACGGAAAAATATTACATCTGGACTCCTAACGTAGCGCTACGTTCGGAGTTCACTCATATGCGAACACGTGACTTCAAGAAAACGTGTGCGCTTTCCTGTGATCCGGCCCGGTATTCAGGTGTTATTGTGGTGGTATTGATGTGTTATTGTATTATCATAACACCTGAAATATTCTTATAACACAATAACACATGAATACCACCACAATAACATCTAAATAATGTGGAATAACACGGGAGGAATATTCCCCTACGCTAAAATGATTTTTTTTTATTTTTTTGCACCCCCACGTGCCTGCATATGAGTGGATTCCGAACGTAGCTCTACATTAGAAGTCATGATTTATTTTTCCCAACAAATCAACCCAATATTGCTCAAATGCCCCATCACCCAATCTCCAAAATGACTTTATTAAAAAAAATAAACCTAAAATGAAATTTAAAATAGTTGTTCTTTTTTAGGACAAAATTAGACTCTAAAACTTAATGAAAGTAATCTAACCAACTAAATTGCAATGCAATATATATATATTGTGCTTTAAAGAAGAAAATTACCTATGGGAATCTTTTGGATGACCATTGGCCAGTAACTTTCATAATTCTAACCTAATTTACCTTTCGCAAGGTACAATTGGCCAATGAGGTTTCCATATTGGAGTTGTTGGAGTGCTAAAGCCCAACCATTACCTATCCACTATAATGAATATATTATATATATATTTCAAAAATTGATCAGAGCCTATGATACGAATCTTTAACCAACCTCATATATTTAATCACTCAATATTGCACTGCAAGACAGACATACTTGGACGAACTCAAATTTGTGATATACACACATCCATACATACGAAACACATATTTATACTTCCTTTCTATATTCATACATACAAAACACACGTATCCAATGCCTAAACTTTAATTTACATAAATGAATCTCAATTATATAAATTAAAGTTTAGGCAATGGAAATGTTATACATAAAAAGGAGTTGAGTGGTCCTACTGAATCACTGCGATAAATTGTTTAATATTAAAAGGTGCTAAGACATATAATTAATATTTACTTAAACTCTTCATTAAGATTTATTTAAAACTATGATGCATATTAAACACGTATTTTTAAGATCATATCAACCATTGTGTTAAATAATTACAATCTAGTAGTTTAATGTTATGATTAAACCCAAATTCGAGATATAACCTTAATTGTAATACATAAATTTTAATTAGTATTCATTTTAATGAATTGATTAAAGCATAAATGACATGTTTACTATGCCGGTACATTTTTCATGCATCATTTCAGAATCTATATGTACTAAATTATTTATTTAGTCTAAATATATTTTCTTTACGGTTTGTTTATAAGAAATATGATTGAATGAATCTCGAGAAGATATAATGGACTAGACGAAGAGGATTGATGTGCTAGCATTCGTCATTCTACTGGTCAATTTCTAAAGCTGATAGAACAAAAGAATGAGAGATCCAACGAATATTGTGCGACCGCATTGACGCATATGCAACCAGTACTTACCATTACAAAAATCAACAGTCGACCAGAGAGAATTTCTTCAATATAGAGACATTAAACAAAGATAAGTTGTTTTTCAAATTACAGTAATACATCCTCTGTCTGATGAAGAAATCCTTCCAAAGGGCAATGTGTATTCGCAATAGGTCCCCTCAGAAGATGCAGCTAAAGATCATTCAGTCGATCGAATGACTTGGTCGACTGAATGAATACCAAGTTACCAAGCCAGACAATTGTGAATACATAAAGGTAGTTACATATATGGAACAACGTCAACAACAGTTACAGGGTCAAAACATGTATGATTTACTTACAAATATGTGTAAGAATGTAATGAGTCATATATTATGGCAATGTGCCTATTAAATGATGAACATCCATTTTATTTGTTATACCCTTCTTATGATCTATAAATAATGCCTTCTTCACTAGGAGGAAATGATGACACAACTCCCCAGAAACCAAGCATTATTTGTCTTGTTTCTCTTACTCTCTTTTCTTACATTCGACCGATGCGTTATTTCTTAGGCGTGATCCACAGGACAATATAGGATTTAACAAAAAGAAATAAAAACAATAAACATAAATAGTAAAATATACTTGCAATGTACAAACTAGCACTATATAAGTACAAATAATAACTAGAAGAAAAAAATGGATGGGAGTAAACGCAGTAAACAAAAGCAAGAAAGTAAATAAAAGAAGCAAAATAAAACAACATCATAAACTCTAGATATGAAATAAATAAACTAAAGTTAATAAAGCAAAAAAATTACATACACATTTTATTCTCAATTTTCACATGAGTGATTAGAGGATGAAATTAAAATCTCTACATATAAACCGTCATTGAAGGCATTCTTAGTTTGAGTAATTTCTTAATGTGCATGAGTAAGATCTTCTAAAATTATGTCTTGTTCAATAGAATAAAATGGAATACAAAAGTCTGACAATTTCTCTTTACCGATGAGCGGGTTCAATACTATTTTGAATCTCAATAGTAGTTATGGGTTTAGTCTAGATGAATATTGTCCAATCTATTTTCTATATTGTTCTATCAGATATCAAATATAATATATCTGACTTGCATGTCCTATTAGAATGAAAGAATCAGATTTAACATATTTTTTATTCATTTAAGCTTCAATGACATTATACAAATTATATACCATTATTCTACGCTTTGAAACATGAGCAACCAATTGTAATTGAACATGAATACACTTCTCTCAATAGAACTAGGAGTTTGCAATTGGACTACTTAGTGTAGAATCCCATAATAGTTTATTTCATATTCTAAATTGATGGTTTCTTTAACAGAAATAGTAGAGCCATTGGTCATTTTTCCTTCAGACCAGGATCTTGTATTAAATATGCAACCATTCACAAAAAAAAAAAAAAAAAATTAGCTATATTTTCATGATGACACAATTCCCCATAAACTAAGCATTATTTGTCTTTTTTCTTTTACTCTCATTCCTTTCATTCGACTGAAGCTCTATTCCTTGGGGTTATCCACAAGATAATTTAAGATCCAACATCCTGAAAGGTGCAGTGAGCATGGAGTCATGCCTACAATAAGATAGGAGCACGTCAAGGTGAAGGAAAACAAGGAAAAACCTTCAATGTGGAGTTTGTTTGGGAATTCATGCAACAATGAATTCAAGAACTCCAAGATCGGATGGCTAGTCAAATTACACAATTGACCCAAGTGGGTTCTAAGGAAAGAAAAGTCTAAGTGACACATGTTAGACCTCTTAGAACCTTAGTACAAACATAAGCATATTGATCTTGATGTCATAATTTGCATTACTCGTTGAGATATCCTTGTGAGCAATGCTCATTAAGAAATCCCGACAAACTGGTCACTCATCTAACAAAGTCGGCGTACCATCAAGGCAGATTTGATAATGCGCATGCAAAATGTAAAGTGACCTAGACTAACACATAAATTTAAAATATAGGCCTTATCAATGAAAATATTTCCAAACATGTTTGACATCAAGTCCTACGCTTAAGACAAAACTTAATTTTTTTTTTCATTCATTTGATATTAGATCCTGGAGCAAAAGATTTTTTCACACATTTGACATAATGTCATGGAACAAAATATTCTATATACATTTAACATGAAGTTGCAAACATACGATAAAAATATAATTTTTCCATACACTTAGACATTAAATCATAAAGAAAAAAATATTTTCATGCATTTAACATGAAATCATGAACATATCCAAAATGCAATTTTTATGCAATACTTAAAAAAGAAAACATCACGCGTCATGCTTAATATGTAATATGCATATGAAAATGCAAGTATGCACATGCCAAAATAAATCTAAATTCGCTTAATCGACAAATCAAAATTTCTCTAAATGATCTCTCATGGATCCTAAGCTCTAAGATGAAGAGAGGTACCAACACATGATTAACACGTCGATAATAAAATTACTTGTGCTAACCAGATGCCTAATGATTGACTGTAGTTTGAAGATGGCTGATTTTATAGTGGTGCGTACATTTTACATTATTCAAACCTTCTTGAGAATCCCCTATTGTTCTTTTGTAGTGTCGACTTATAATATCCTTGCCATTGCACTCAATCTGTTAAGGCTTTCCCCCCTAAGTTTCTTCTGCATTCTTCTAAATGCAGTTCTTGGAGGCATCTTCAATCTCATATTTTTTTATGCATCTTGAGTATAGCAACGTGATGACCTTCAAAAAAGTTTTCCCTAGATCATAAGATATTGTGTTGCTTTAATCTTGAAGCATTTCGAATTGATTGCTTCTTGAAAGACCTTCCCAATCTCAAAGAAAATGATGTATAGATCCATTCAACTTTTTAATCCTTTGGCTCACAGTTTCATCACCCTAGCTTCCTCTATAGATGATCAAACGAGCCTTTGGGACATTCCCTCCCCCAAGCAAGCGCACTTGGAAAGGAGGTTCGCTACTTAGTTGTGCACTCGGGAAATGTATTCAATATTAAAACTTTTAAATTTCCTTATCTTCATTTTTGCATTGTCAAGATATTTGGTCTTAATCTCATCTCTAACTTCAAATCAATGGTTAACTTGATTGACCACCAACAGTGAGTCATATTTTACCAGGAAGTGTCACGCACCTATCATGTAAGCAAACTATAATCCAACAATCAGAGTTTCATAATCTACTTGATTGATGACGACTTCAAATCTCACTTATATTGAATGGTATAAATGATCTTCGGCTGAATTTTCTTAGAGTGAGACTGAGGCTCGCTATGATTTGACTAGATGCTTTATCGATATGCAAAACCCGGGTATGATTGTTGGTCGTTATTTCTTTGTCTAGTTCACTTAGATCTAAAAATTCAGCCAAGAAGTGAATTATAGTTTGAGCCATCATGAGGGTTTTGGATACATAGGAGAGATGAAACTCACTGAGTTTTCATGCCCATTTGAGAAGCAAACTCGAGTGTTCCAGCTTGGTGATAATTGATTTGAGCGGTTAGTCGGTGATGATCCTGATCGAATGCATTTGTAAGTGGGTGGAGCCTGCAAGAAAAAATAATGATAGAGAATGTTATTTTTTCCGTCATGGATACCCAAGCTTGGCTCATTAGAAGACTTGGCTAACATACTAGACCAGAATCTGCTTCCTTTACTCCTTTCAAACAAAAACATAGTTGATGGCCTTGGGTCCGACTCCCAGGTATAGAGAGAGTTTTCATTTGATTTTAGGCTTTGGATGAGCGTTGATGATGCTGTGGAGTCTTTCGATTTTCTAAATGCTTGTTCAAATTCATCCAACCAACAAATTTATTTGCAGCCCTTAATGTTTTAAAGAAAGCAGTGCACTTGTTACCCAATTTTAAGATGAATCGGCTCGTGCTCGCAATCCGGTCAATCAACTTTGGGACTAATTTGGTATTTTGGTGAGACAACATGTTGAACAGGACTTGAACCTTTCTAGGGTAGCCTTTATTCCCTTTGGTTTTAGGAGATAACCTAAGAATTTGTCTGTGGATGTTGCAAATATACACTTGTGATGATTGACTTTCATATTAAATTTTCTTGAGGTTTCCATGATCTCCTTAAAGTCTTTCATGTGTTGCTCGGGTGTTTTACTTTTCACTAAGATATCATTTGCATACACTTCAACATTTTTTTTCATTTATGTTTTAGCAAAAAGTACATTTATTTATTCGCTGGTAAATAGCACCAATAATTTTATTCCAATGAGCTTTATAATATAGCATTACACTCCTTCACTTATGATGAATGCAGTATTTTCAGTGTTGGCCGGATCCATCTTGATCAGATGATAGCCAAACAAGGAGTCGAGGAAGCTCATCATGAGATGGATGACTGTTGCGTCCACGAGCGCGTCGATTTGTGGTGAGGGGCAGCTGTCATTCGTGCAAACGATATTTAGATTAGTAAATTCAATGCACATCCTCCACATGTCAATCAATTTTTGCACCATAACAACGTTTGACATCCATGGCGGTTGCTTAACCTCTCAGAAGTAGTCGACTTCAAACAACTTTTGGACCTATTCTTAGATTGGCTTGACCAAAGAAACATCGACGTCCTCATCTTCTACTTCATTTGTTGGACCATTGCGTTAACATTCAGGTGGTGGCTGGTGAAGTCAATTGGTAGCTATGCATCTTGGCGGCAGACCCGACAAGAACATCTTTGTGGCTCCAGAGGGTGTCGATCAGTCAATCTTTAAGACCTGCATTAAAAGCTTCACTTCGCAAAAAAATTTATCTTTATTGCCTTTAGATGCAGGGATCTGATGGGTGATTTTGCTATTCTTGAGACGCCCTTCTTGTAGGTTATCAAACTCGAGGGGCTCTTCATGGACACTTCTGAGCGTCTAGAGATAATAGATGCAAGACTGCTCGAGATCACCAGAAATAGTGATTGCCTCACTGTCGCCCAAGAACTTCACATGCACGTGGTAAGTAGAGGTGTGCGACCCTGAAAGAATTGAGCAGGGTGACTGAAGATAGTCTTCTATGTGAATACACCCAAGGAATAAAATATATGAAAGGAGACAAGACAAAGAAATAGAGGAAACAATAATGAAAACTAATCAACTGTCTTATTTTTTAAATATTTTCACTATTTATAGAGAAGAGAATGTTGATATTATTTTTTTGCCCTTGTCTAGAATGAGTCAGTACTATGCTATCTTTTTTGTATTTTACATGTATAAGCTTATCCTCTTACCTCTTTGTAGCTCTATAATCTAATCTTAGTTTACTTCGGGTCAGCGGCATTAGCTCAGTCGATTGAGCTTGGTCGGCATGGGTCGATCAGTTGATCTACTTTGATTGTTAATCCTTCATTCCTAATGAGAAGCCTTTAATATCTCCGGCCCATTAATTAAAAACTAATAAATATGTCTATTATAAAAGTCAAATTATATATTTCACACCTCAACGTTTAACATAAAGCCAAGGCCGAGTAACCTGCAAATTTTAAATGCTCGGAAGAAATGCTGTTCACCTTTGACTTCAATAGAGTACGACTCAATGTGATGAACGAGCCTTTAATAGTACCCAGAACTAATTAAAGAAAAAAAAAACAGTACTAATTTTTTGAGAAATTTACATACATGATATATAGTTCTTATGCATTTACATATTAAATATTTAGAGTTTGATATTAATAGTTAAAAAATGGTGTCATAAACCTATAGGTGAAAAATATAATTTATTTTTAAAAAATTAGTGATAAAAACTTTTTTATTTGATATTAAAGAGCTGTGTTATGTGTAAAATATAAAAATTGTCTGGTATATATGTAAAATAAGAAATATGGGTGTTAATCCTCCATCAAATGGGAAAACATTTGTGTACGTAAGATGTACACAGTGTTGTGTACATAATGGAGGTTATATGGGCGTTATAACGGCTATATTCACGTTATATCCCCTGTAACCTCCGTATAACTTTCATTTAACCTGCATGTAACATACATATATGTGAAAACAGAAGCGCGAAACTTATTTGTAAGTTCAGGTAGGTTACGGATATGTTATATAGATGTTACATGGAGGTTACAAAGGATATAACGCGAATATAATGCCGATATAACACTCATATAACCTTCGTTATGTACGCAGCGCTGTGTACGTCTTACGTAAGCAAATTGTTTCCCATAAAAGAAGAAATCCTTCATTAAAAACATAGCAACAACTGAAGCTCCGCTTGGTGAAAAAATTTTAAATCGATAATTTATAAGGTACAGATTATATCTAACAAATCATCGATAAACATAACTGTAATAGTAATTTACATTAATCAATAATTTGTTAGATGCATATTTCAGACCTAATAAATACCCAGCTAATAACTTCCTTGACTGGTTTTTTTATTGTTGCTTGTGCTTGTAACTAAAGAATAGAAAAATAATTCTTGTCAAAATTCAATTATTTTAAGAAAAAAGATGAAATGCAGACATTATAAATAGTTTAAAAAAATTTTAAGAAAAAAAGTAATTTAATGAATTAAAAAACATAATCCGTTTAGTATATAAATTAGGAAAAAAGGTAGTATTTTTTATTGTGATATGAAAAAATTGGGTGGTATAAATATGCAAATACAGAGAAATATTTGCATACTTTAGCAGAGCTGCGTACGTCGGTAGGTTACAGGGAGGGTATTAGAGGGTTATATCCGCGTTATACCTCATGTAACCTCTCTGTAACCTACCTGTAACTTATAAATATATGAAAACAGAAACGCGGAACTTACTAATTACAGGTAGGTTACAGAAAGGTTACAGGAAGGTTACAGGGGGTATAACGCGAATATAACGTCTCAATACCCTCTCTGTAACCTACCGACATACGCAACTCTGCATACGTTAGACATACTCAAATATTTCTAAGAAGTGGGTGGTATCTATGTAAGGAATAAAACATTTGTCAATAGTAGCGGTAGATAAGATGCCCCAACTGCCATGAAAGGGATGTTCCAGGAGAAATCAATAAGCCATCACAATGGCTTGAACTCCCAGTGCAACAGCAGAGAACCCTTCTTCCATGGCCAAAACTATGGAGGAATTCAGCTTTCCTGAAGTATCAGTGGAGCAGGACTCGCACGAGCAGTTATCCTTCCCTCACTTCGCCTCTTCCCCTATTTGGTTCCAGTCCTCTACTTCCTACCACAAGTTCACCGCCCTCAACCACCATGATCAGCGAAGGAGAAGCTTCCCATCAATGGAAGATCTCCGGATCGAGGAGGTTAAGGATGAGGAGAGGATGGACATGCTGTGGGAGGACTTTAATGAGGAGCTCCATCAAATTCCTCGTCTTACAAGAAATGGAGGGAGGGAGGGGTTGGATTGGTCAGGAAACTCAACTAAATTGGATGGGAAGAGGCATGGTGCAGGGAACTTCCTCTGTTTGAAAGCAGTTCGACGCTGCAGACCTGGCCTGATGATAATGTTGAAGGTGTTGAAGACACTACTAATGATTCAGAAGATCAGAAAGACGAGAAGAATGCCGGATTATCACATATAATCAGCCTTATATATGATATTTAATGGTGTATAGATGGATGGATTCAGAAGGGAACAAAACTTACGGAATGTATTAGTTCAGGAGAATATGGTTATTTCTCTAGCATGGCAAAAATACCGTTGTCTCCATGTTTTTTATTTGTGTTGGGCATGATTTTGATCTTTGTACATCTTTTTAGCTATTTATAAGGAATGTGTGTGACTTGGATCTAAATCTAAAATATTATGACGAGGTGCTCAGGCAGAGATTACAAAACAAAGGAGAGCTCATCATTGGATCGATAGTTAAGCAGTTTCATAATCCCAAAAAAAGAGAATATCTAGTACCAATAAAGAATGGACAGGAAACTCAGCTGGCCTTTCTGTCAGAGTAAGGCCACCAGCTGAAACAAGAACAGGCATGCCAAATGGGAAATAAAGGTTGGAAAAAACAACCTATAGAGTACTTGCTACTCGCATATCCATATTCCCACAACTTTATATTATAGTTCGTTATGATGATCTCATGTAGTGCTTCTAGAAATATAAAATATGGGCTCCAAAGTTCAAAATAATTCTGCTCTGCATGGATCATCATACTCATACTGTGTACAGAACTGAAAGAACACAACATGGAGATTTGTTGGCATATAAAATTATATTAGGAAGGTTCTCCAAATTCTGAGATGTCCCCTATAACATTGTATATAATCCCTTATTATAAATAAATTGTATACAATCCCTTATTATAAATAAGGGATAGTGCCCAAAACATTCTTCTAGCATGGCATCAAGAGCAAGAGAATCCCTACGACACTTCTCCCATCGACACCCCTTTAGGGCTCCTAGAAAGTTTTTAAAAAGTGGTTTTAGTAGGGGAATGGTTGTGGGATAGCAGGGAAGGAGAATATGATATTTGGCGTGGGATAGGAGTCGTTTGGTGGCTATCACAATGAAAAACAACGACATTCGGACAGAGAGGAGGTTCACCACCTATTCCTGCACAAACAACAAATACACTATATGCAAAAGGAAGAGGATACAACACTCCTTAGAGTAGAAAATAGATACTACAATATGTAAAACATATTAAATAAAAGCTAGGTTCCCCAAACAACAACATACACATATAAGTAGTATCCTAATAGAAGATAAATCTAATTATAAATAAAAAATAAGAAAGAAACCAAAAAAGGTAATCAATGTTGTTGAATTCGATAACTCGGGCAAGCCTGTAGCTATTCAGCACCACTTGATCACGGGATTTTATGACCCAAGATCACGAAAATCTGATGAGGGGAGCTCTTGTGTCTTTCTCCCTAGCTAGGAGAGGCTTCTTTTTCTCTATAAACACCTGAATCTCACTGTCATAAGTTATTTCCTATAAAACACTTACGAAGATTTTCAAAGTAGCAGTTCACCACTCATATATGGCCGCCTGTTTGGGAATGCACTACTAAACTAAACGAGAGCTTAGTACCCAGCTTATTGCATAGAGACTTCTACAATTAGTTCAAAAATTTCTCATCTCCATCTAAAGTAATGACATGTTGGACTTCCCTTTGTAGGAGATAGGTTGTAAATTCAAAAATCTTGAAATCCTCTTTAGATGGGGCTGCCCAGTGCCTGATATTGACTCCTCGAGCTCATCGCATTCTTGGAACACCAATGCTAATCCTGTCGGTGCTTCTCTCAAGGTCAGCAAAAAAAGATCGCTCGTGACGCCACATCCTCAAACTTAGTATTAACGTATGTTATCTCGGACTCTTTCAAAGATAAAAGTACAATGTGTTTCTCATCTTTGGTAAAAGAATATGTATTTTTATAGCCGTCATGAGATGTGCAATGGTCATGCTGCCAAGGATGACCTAATAGGATGTGACAAGCATGCATACGTACCATGTCATGCCATACTTGTTCCTGGAATTTAGTTTCAATGAAAAATTCCACAAGACATGTCCTGTTAGCCATGATTTTATTTTCTTTTTTTAAAAAGACAAAGAATAATGTTGGATGCATTTTGCATGGCCAAATTCAACCTGTTGATCACTTGTGTAAATACTGCATTTTCACAAGTACATCAATAATGAAGTTGAACATCTTTCCCTTCACAATGTAACGTGTAAAAAATATATTGTGGCAAAACCACTAATGCTTTATAGCGGGCTTATTCTGATGGATCTGTCGTATTACTAGAGTCTCTCCTCCGTCAGTTGAAAATTAGCACTCCTCTATATCATCACCTTCTCTAGTGCCTCCAATGTCAATTGTCTATGTTTTCTAATGCTCTTTGCTCAGTGAAAGACATCACGCTCTTGTTTGGGCAATCGGTCACAATATGCCGAAAAGCATGGCACATAAAACACTTCCTCACTGGAATGAATTTGGGAGTACTTATGATTTTCACATTTTCTCCACTCTGGATCGATTTCTCACTGGGAGAGATCAGTTTGGGTGCTTCAATGGGTGTACTTGTGTTGCCTGATTTGATGGTTTAACCATGTATGAAGAAGGGTGATGTGAACCTAATATTGTTGTGTTGTCCCTTCACCTTTAGGGCAAAGGATGAATATCCCTGTAATGTCCAATAAAACTATAACTGTAGCGTGTTGTCAATGGACAGTCTCAACCCACCCAGATATCGAGCTATGGTGTTCTTATCGAGCTTCACTATTTCACACTATAACATAAATTGAACGAACCCAACTGTGTACTCCTCTACTGAGATCTATCTAATATAACTAGTGAAGTCTCAAATACACATCATATCTTTAATGTTTTGGTGGGTGATTGCACTACATCTCTCTATTCATGTTGAATCATATAATGATTTTGTTTTTCCCACACGCTGGCGTAGGTGCTTTAAATTTTCCCACAATAGTGACTCATTCTTCTTTAATTTAATGGCGGCTAGATTTATCCTTCTGTCTAGAGCCACTCAATAAACTCATTCTAATCCATGCGATCATCAAAATCCGATAAATTCAACTTTACTCCAAAATCCTAATTTTTTCTCTAATATTCAATGCCTAATTGATGTGGTATCGACTTTGTCAATTGAAACTTCTTGGTGCAAGCGACTCACTCTATCCTCTCAATCTGGTGAGTGGCTATTATTATTATGAGAGATATCACTAGGTTATCTCTTCTCAAAGAAAGCAAGTCTTTGTTGTTGCTGGAAGATTTCTCGTTGCATATCCTCCATAGTGATCTCCTGAAAATTTCATTGAGCGTTTCCCTTTGGCAGCATTATCTCTTTCTCAAATTTAAATTTCGGCATGAAGAGAACATTGTGGTTAATGATTAGGATTAAGTGGATAACATCGGTTTTTCTTTTTTTCTTTTTTTGCAAGGGTGTAAGGTCAGGATGTGTATGAATTTTTGGTTTGGGTTTAGGGTTTGTCGAGCTCTCAAAACAAGTGAAACCATTTTAGTGCTCCTAGGTGTTCACGAAGCAATTTTACTGGGGAGATGATTGTGGGATAGCAAGGGAAGGGAGGAATATAGGAGGTCTATGGCATTTGGACGGGGATAGGAGTCGTTTGGTTGTTGTCCCGACTGAAAATAGTGAAAAGAACCACGAAATTACAGCATTTGGATGGAGGAGGTTCACCACATGAACCATGAAACGGCAACGTTCAAACAATGATGAGTTTCAACGCATATTCCTGCACAAGTTACAGACAGACCTCTTCCAAAAAAAATGAGGACACAATGTTGCTTAAGGTAGAAAATAGAGAATACAGAAAAAACAAAACAAATTTTGCTGAAATTGATAACCAGGGAGGGCCTGTAGCTATTCGGTACTGCATGATCGTGGGATTCTGCAATCCTGAATTGTGGAAATAAACATACTGAAGATTTTTGTCATTCAATCGAGATCTTGTGCTTTCAAAGAAGGTTGTCACTCCTTATATCTCCAATCACGTTCCTGAGACTTCTGTCAACGCTTATTCGTTAACAACTCACATCTTAACGAAGCAAACTTGAATTAACAGTTATACATGTTTCAACTTGGAAAGAGTCATGGCCTATAAAAATGCATTTGGAAAGTTCTTTACGTAGAAAGTTAATATCTATTGAATAATGCACACAAAATCTTCCCATCTTACAAGAAAAAATAGAAAAATTCTTAGTAAGTACAAAATGTAAATATTAAATAATACACGCAAAATCTTTCGCTCTAAGAAGAAGCATACGGGTTCACAAAGTAAATGGATACAGAGATGAACATACAGAGGATGCATAAATTTTGCTTACATAATCAGGACGCAATAATAACTCAAGCACGTTATTATGAGCTGATAATCAACACACTTTCATGCATAACTCTCAATAAAGTGCCAAAGAAGCGGTTTAAAGGCCACTAAAAGATGTCTCCAGTATAAAGAATATTCTTTACAAAAAAAAGAGGGTGGGGGGTGGGGTGGGGTTTGGTGGTTTGTGGTACCTAAGACTTAATTTATTGATATAAAACGATAATGGTTCTTTTTGTATACATATGACAGCCTGAATAATTTCTAATGAATATTCTCTCCTAAAATAGATAAAATTTGCACAATTCCTTCTCGTTTGTTACATAAAGAATTCTCCTAATATTCATTGAATGTTCAATAGAAGCTATCAAAATATTAGCAGAGGTATTTAAAGTAAGCCCAACATTATTGTGCTCCAAGCATTTGTTGCTCACCGAGCGTGATGATAGCAATATCCTTATTTAATGGAACTTCTTTTATTTGATTTCTTACTAGTCTTCAAAAGGTCGGATAAAGAAGCACAGTGTGTTGAGTTATAGCTGCAATTCTGACAACACGCCTCCAACTTTTCAATGACTTTCAAGCACCTGGATAAAAAATTCAATAAAAATTTTTGATTAACTTGAAATCAGACAACATTTCACATTCAATTTCCATAAATACCTTACGATGTAATAAGGCTTTTTCATAATTCTATAAAGAGAAATTATCGTCAATAATAAAGGGCCCACGTAGTGAGATTAAGGCTTTGTTGTTGTTGTTGTAAACAGAAGGGATAGAGTCCAAAACACGAGCAATTGTAAAAACTCTCGTGTAGGGCAATTGCTAACTTGTTTTTCCTAGAAAAAATAGTAGTATTTCATTCACTAAGCTCTGGAAGTACACGTCATCTTATTTTTAATAATCTTTGCTACATTTTGTATTGAAAATATTCATGCCAGAGAACACTTAATGAGGTAGTGCAATTAGGGGAGACGAAAATTGATTATTCCCGCGCCCATTTCTACCTCTTCCTTAGCTTGTTCTCGGCCCAACACGGAACTTGTGCCCTAACAAGTCAAAATCTTCACAAAACATTAGTATTTTTTGAGATTTTTCTATAAAATCAAAGGTAAATAATGTGGAGTGTCGGTTCTACGGAATCGCCGAATCCCGTGTTTTTGCAGGGTCATGAAAAGCCGCGATCGTAGCAGAGTATCAACCGCTGATTTTGCTTTTTTTCTTTTCTTTCTCTCCTCTTCTAATTTCTTTCTTCTTTCATTATTTATATTAGGATATTTTCTATTAGGAGACTATCTATATATTTAATTTTTTTTTGTTTTTGTGAGACTTTTGTTTTGATTCGAGTAACTTGGATATTGTAATCTCTGTTTCTACTCTAAGGAGTGTTGTATCATTTTTCTTTTTGCAAGTGGTGTATTTGTATGCAAAACCAGGTGGTGAACCTCCCTGACCTCCGTACCACGCTATTTCATCTTCCGCCTCACTGTTTTTCACCCGAGACAGCGGCCAATCAATGCCTAGTCTACTGTCCAACAACAGATTTCGTCTCATACCCTTCCAAATGCCATTGACCTCCCATATTCTCCTTCCCTTGCAATCCCACAACCATCTTCCCACTAAAACCGCTTCCTAAATACCTTCTAAGAGCTCTAGAACATTAGATCTAGTATCAAAGCCCGACAAACGCTAAATTTTTATGGGTTTAACCTTCCTACACGTAAACCAAGAATTCATACAACATAACCTAACACCCACACCAAAAAAAAATTCCCCACATCATCAACCAAGCCCTAGCCCTAACCAAAACCCTAAACCTAACTATGTCCCTAACTCTAAACCTAAACCATATTTTTCTTTTTCATCAAAACTTACATTAAAAGATCAAGACGACATGCGACCAAGAAGTAATTAACAAAAGAGGTATTCAGGAGCTCACTATGGAAGACATATAAAGAGAAATCATCCAACTGTAACTAAGATTGTCGCCTTTTAGTGGAAATAACCCGATGAGGTTACCCATAATCACAATGGTGACTTGTTAGATCGAAAGAAGGAAAATCTTTTTCACCTAGAAGTTTAAGTGACGAACAATCAATGTCATGTCAATTTGGCATTGAATGTTAAAGCAAAAGCCCAGATGTTGAAGTGAAGATTGACTTATCGAAGTTTGACACTTGAATGAATCCAGATTAGTTCCTCCGGTGGCTCCAAACAGGGAAATGTGTACTTTGATTTATCAAATTTGAAGAACTTTTAATGTTAATGTTTTTCGAACAGGTACATGCCATATTTGTTCAAAAGTTTCTTTTTATATGTATATACATAATTATAAAATATTAGCAAAGCATCAAATTTAATGTATGTATATTGCAAGTGTAAAAATGGGAATGTATTAGAAGCATTTATTATTCTTTTTTCCTTCTATATGCAGGTATCTAACAGAATTTTGACAGCATTTTCATCGCTAGTTCAATATAGAAATAATCGTGACTGAATATTCTATAAGAGGAACTTTTTACGAAAATTTTCCAGCGAAAAAATTTTTGCTGAAATGTCTACAAGAAATTCCGCTAGAATCTTTGTAGGAAAAATTCCGTGCAGGTAGATTACTTCTGGTAACATTTCTCACATTTTTATTCATTGAAATTTTCTGACATAAATTCCATCAAAAATCAGTCGAAAAATCTTTTCAATGGAATTATTTTTCATCTGAATGCATTTCCAACCAAGAATTTTACGACGGAGTAAATTTGATCAAAAATTCATCAATAACTCACTTTTTCAATGGAAATTTAATATTTTCCGAAAGAATTTCACATCTTAAATACCACATTTTCGCGTGCAATGCTTTCAGATATCCTTTGGAATAGAAATTACACACAAATACATGATAAAATAATGATAAGATGGAGATGAGTCATTAATGTGTGAAGATAATGATAATTAATTTGTCTTTTAGCGTGATATAGTGCAACACTGTCATTGTTGGTCCCAAGCCCGAATATGAAAAGTGAAGGGTTGCATTAGGTAGTCGACAACGAGCGTAAAACTTGTCGAAAAAATCATAACACGAATTATTTTGAACAATGTGTAAGTGCTAGGGCGTCCCCTAAAAGCGATGCGTTGTATGGTCTGAATACAATGAATAGTGTGCAAATGTCGCTGCACCGCGGTACGGGTGTAGTGTCAAAAAAGCAAGGATTCTCACATTACGGACAATAAGGATAAGAAGTTAGTCCATAAAACTAATATTAGGATATGATATTGGAATATAGGTACACTTACTGGTGAATTAATGAAATTGGTTGATATTATGATTCATAGAAAGATAAATATCTTTTGTGTTCAAGAAACTAAATGGGTTGGAGAAAAGGCTAAGGAAATTGATTACTTAGGTTTTAAATTTTGGTATTCAAGTAAGAGTCGCACTAGAAATGGGTGGGTGTAATTATAGATAAGAAATTGAAAGACAATCTTGTAAAAATTAATATAGTTGGAGATAGAATTATAGCCCTTAAGATTATTGTTGATACTAAGATTTTTAATATTATAAGTGTTTATGCTCCTCAAGTAGGTTTAGATATAGGTTCTAAAGATAAATCCTGGAATGACTTAAAAAACTTAATACAAATGATACCTCTTAACGAAATATTTTTTATTAGAGCGGATTTAAATGGACATATCAGTAGAATAGTAGAAGATTTAAGAAATATTCATGGTGGTTATGGTTTTGGAGTGATTAATGAAGAAGGATCTATATTAGATTTAGCTTTAGCGTATGATTTTGTTATTGCTAATATTTTTTTCAAGAAAAGAGATAAACATATTATTACTTATAAGAATTAATTTAATAATACACAAATTGATTATTTTCATATGAGAAAAAGAAATTGTCGAGAATGTCATAATTGTAAGTTCAATCTAAGTGAGGATTTGAATACTCAACATCGATTATTAGTTCTAGATTTTAAGATGAAGAGTTGTAAAATAAAAAATACTAGGAATCATCGTCATTGAATTAGATGGGAGTACTTAAAAGACAAATAAAATTATTTTTATGAGTAAAATTCAATATTTCAAAATTTGAAATGTTCATGAAGAAGCAAATTATATATGGGATAAAGTAGAAAAAACTATTAAACAAATGGCAAAAGTTGTATTTGGAGAATCAAAAGAAAAAGTTTTTATAAATAAAAATAGTTGGTAATGAAATAATAAAGTACAAGAAAAGATAAAACATAATAAGTGATGCTATAAAATTGGTTTAAATGTAAAAGCATAGAAATCTTGGAAAAATATCAAACTACCCGTAAAGAGTCTAAGAGAACAATCTGCGATGCTAAAAATTATGCTTGTAGTGGTCTTTATAATAGATTGAAAACTGAGGGTAAAATATATAAAATTTGCTTAGCTTTACATCCGTCCCAAGATATCATTTCCAATACATCCGTGGGGCAAGCTCGAACACATTGGGTACATCATATACATGTATCAAAAATCTTTACTGAATGTGACATTGGGGCTGTAAATTCCAATTTTTGACACAAAAAAATTTCAATCTGGTAAAATAAGAAAATGAAATAATCATATATTTTCTATTGTAGACACCAGATGAATCAATGATTATAAACTAGCTAAACAAAAAGAAAAGAAAAGTAAAGATTTAACTCAAGTAAAGTGTATTAAAGATGAAAATCAAAAGTGTTTTTCTTAGAAAAAGATATTCAAAATAGGCAGGTGAGTATATTTTGATAAACTTTTTAATAAAGTTTCGAAAAATACGATCAACCTTAGTTATCTTAATATCGTTAATAATAATAATATGTTTCATTTTTACCATCGCATTAGTAAAAACAAAGTTGAGGAGGCTTCAAAGAAAACCAATGGTGGAAAGTCTGTAGGAACTGATGATATCCCAATTGAAGTACGGAAATATTTAAGAGATTTAGAAGATTTTTGGCTTACTAAACTTTTTAATATTATTTTAAAAATTAAAAAGATCCTGGGGAGTGGAGAAAG
>NW_018165049.1:363984-366625 GCF_001263595.1 Phalaenopsis equestris
TGTTTTGGACCCCATTTTTAAGAAAAAAGGGGATGCACAAGAGTGTGTCAATTATAGAGGAATTAAGTTGATGTGACAAACTTTAAAATTATGGGAGAGGGTAACTGAACATACGTTAAGACGTATTACAAAGATTTCTCATAATCAATTTGAATTTATGTCAGGCAGGTTTACCATGGAAGCTATACATTTAGAGAGGTTTGATGGAGAAGTTTAGAGATAATAAGGAGGTTCAACAAATGATTTTTATTGATTTAGAAAAAGCTTACGATAAAGTTCCAAGAGATATCCTTTGGAGAGTACTTGAGAAGACAGGTGTTAATATGACTTATATTCAAGCCATTAAAGATATGTATACTAGAACTGTTACTTGTGTTCAAACAGGAGGACTGACCAAATATTTTCCTATTTCTGTTGGTTTACATCAGGGATCGACTTTTATGGATGGTTTTACTGAACACTTACAGGAGAATGTGCATTAGTGTATGTTTTTAGCTGATGAAACGAGAGCAAAAGCTCAGGAAAAACTTGGATTATGGAGGTCTACCTTGGAGTCTAAAGGCTTTCGTTTGAGTAGAACTAAAATAGAATGCATGGAACGTAATTTTAGTAGTAGTAGCTCTAGTGCAGAAATGTAACTTTAGGTGATCAAATTATTAAATGATGTGAACGTTTTAGATATCTCGAGTTTATTGTTCAAAGTGATTATGATATTGATGGGTATGTTATTAGTAGAATTCAAGTTGGTTGGTTGAAGTGGAGGAATGCTTCGGGCTTACTGTGTGATAGAAAAGTACCGCTCAGACTGAAAAGAAAATTTTATAAGATGGTGGTAAGAACTGTAATGCTATAATGTTGGTCTTTAAAAGAGAAGCATAAAACTAAGTTAAGTGTTGCCGAGATGAGAATGATTAGGTGGATGAGTGGCTTTACGCTTGAGACAAAATGTGAAATGAATATATCTGTGATAGGGTTGGTGTAGCTCCAGTGAGAGACAAAATCAGAGAGTTGTTTTAGATGGTTTGGTCACATTAAACGCCGACCATTTGATGATTCGATTAGAAGAGTAGATGATTTAGATTCAACTTATGTTAAGAAAGACACGGGTAAACCTAGGATGACCTGGGCATATTGTATAAAAAATGATCTTAATTTATTTGAGTTCAATGAAAATATGACACTAAATAGGACGCAAAGAAGAAAAAGGACTCATGTAACCGACCCCACTTGGTGGGATAAAGGTGTTGTTGTTGTTGTAGCACGTATGGTGCAATAGAAAGTTACAGATTTCACGGTACATTCTCAATGGATCAATGACTGAAGTACATGAGATAATATTGCAGGTGGAGATGGTGGTGGCCCTATGGACTGCAACTATAAAGGAGGAGAGAAGCAATAAGAGGAAGAACATACGCTCTTGAAGATCGACAAACACAGGAATTGGTTATCCCACCCTAGGTTAAACCAAACACTTGTTGATGGATTTTCATTCTCAAATTTAATAATGTCGAATTTATTGATCATTTCATCTTTGTCAAGCGAACAAAAGTTGACATAGTTATGCTAGCCATTTGTACAGATAATATATTGCTGGTTGGGAGGAATAAAGAAGGCAATTCTAAAGTAAAGAGCAACTTGCAAAATTATTTTGTAAGTAAATATCCGGGGTGCTCTAAATGCTTTCTTAAGATTGAATTTGCATACATACAAAAGGAAAGGAGTTTCTCTATCTTTGTAAAGCAAACAAAACCTGACTTAGTTATGCTAGCCATGTCTGCGGATGATATAGTGCTTGTTGGGAGTAATGAAGAAGGCGAATTTAAAGTAAAGAGCAACTTGCAAAATTATTTTTTAACTAAATATCTGGGATGCTCTAAATGCATACAACAAGAAAGGAGCCTCTCTATCATTGTCAAGGAAACAAAAACTGACTTAGTTATGCTAGTCATTTGTGCAGATGATATATTGCTTGGTTGGAGTAATAAAGAAAGCAAATCTAAAGTAAAGAGCAACTTGCAAAATTATTTTGTAACAAAGATTTGAGGTGCTCTAAATGCTATCTTAGGATTGAATTTGCATACATACAACAAGAAAGGAGTCTCTCTATCACAAACAAAAAATCATTAATATTCTCAAAGAAACTAGTACTTTTATGATGTAAACCAACCAACATCCCTATAGAAGTATATATAAAGAAGAAAGACCATATGATTAGGGCTGTCAAAATGGCTCGTTGTTCGCGAATAGCTCGTGTTCGACTCGTTAAGAAGCTCGTGTTCGACTCGTTAATTTTGTTCGATAAGTTAACGAGCCGAACACGAACTAAGATGTGTTCGTTCGTGTTCGGCTCGTTTTGGCTCGAAATACTACTCATCAAGTATATATATATATATATATAAAGTATATATTAAGCAGAATTTTAAAAAAATCTAATTGACTACAAGGCTACAAATATTTATAACCAATTAAAATATTGATTAAGAAAATAGAATAAAAATTATTAAATTATATTCAAATGATGCTTTAATATAAATAATAATTTTTAAATATTGTTTAAACTCTTATTGTCTTATAACTACATGATTAGGGTTGTTAAAAGGACTCTTTGTTCGTGAACAGCTCGTGTTCGGCTCGTTAAGCA
>NW_018165049.1:366700-368983 GCF_001263595.1 Phalaenopsis equestris
GTGCCTCGCTCGTGTTCGGCTCGTTTACACCCCTACATATGATGCTCCCTCTCATTATCAAAAATTAGTTGGAATTTTAATTTTACTACATTTATGAGACCACATATCTCCAATATTGTTGGGGTGCAAGAAAACATATACAAAATCTAAAATAAAAGCATTAGGTGTTACTCTTTACATTCTCAGATGAAAAAAAGCTCTTGAAAAAAAGATGCTGCATACTCAACTGGGAATTTAAATATTAAAGCATTCATTTCTGTCAACTATCTTGAATGTATTGATGATAGAAAGTCAATTTGTATATATACCTTTGTAGGAAGTAATATGGTTAGGTGAAAAAATAAGAAACAAATTGTTGCTGCCAGAACTAGTGTTGAAGCAAAAAACTCATTCTGCATGTCCCACAATATTGCAAGAGAATTTGTTAGAATAATTTGGTTTTCAAGTTACCAAGTCTATGGTTCAAAATTGTGGCAATCGTTTAACAATTTATTGCTTGTAATCCATTGATTTATGAAAGAACCAAACATAACGAGTTTGATTGCATTTCATATGAAATGATTTGCTCTCCAAGAAAATTATTACTCGTCTTATTTTCAATTCAAAATAATGGTGTATAT
This sequence comes from Phalaenopsis equestris, assembly GCF_001263595.1. NCBI lineage: Eukaryota > Viridiplantae > Streptophyta > Magnoliopsida > Asparagales > Orchidaceae > Phalaenopsis > Phalaenopsis equestris. The sequence continues at coordinate 367,321 of NW_018165049.1, forward strand.
CTTCACCAAAGCTCTAGGTTCTCTCTAATTTGTTCACTTAAAAGCTAATGCTAATTGATATATATTTCTTAGCTTGAGAGGAAGTGTTAGCATATTAAGATATCATAATATCAAGAGAATATTTACTTTAGAATGATTTTATGTGATTGTCCCTTTTATTTACATATTAGAATGATTTTATTAGTGCTAGGGCGTCCCCTGGAAGTGACGCGGTGTATAACCTGAATACAGTGAAAAGTGTGCGAGGGTCGTTACACCGGCGCCGGGTGTAGAGTCAAATAAGCAAGGGTTCCCACATTACGGACGAATGCATGTAAAGAAGTTAGTCCATGAAACTAATGAAACTAATATTATGATAAGATCTTGGAATATAGGTACTCTCAATGATAAATTAATAGAATTAGTTGATATTATGATTCATAGGAAAATTAATATCTTATTTATTCAAGAAACTAAATGGGTAGGAGAAAAGGCTAAGGAGATTGATAATTTATGTTTTAAACTTTGGTATTCTGGTAAGAGTCGCACTAGAAATGGTATATGTGTAATTATAGATAAGAGTTTGAAAGATAATGTTATAAAAATTAATAGAGTTGGAGATAAAATTATAGCCCTTAAGATTATCATTGATACTAAGATTTTTAATACTATAAGTGTTTATGCTCCTCAAATAGGTTTAGATACAAGATCTAAAGATAATTTTTGGAATGACATAGAAGACTTAATACAAATAATACCTCTTGAACAAAGAACTTTTATTGGAGGAGATTTAAAAGGACATGTCGGTAGAGTGGTAGAAGACTTCAGAAATACTCATGGTGGCTACAGTTTTGGAGTAACTAATGAAAAATGTAGAGTTATTTTAGATTTTCTTTTAGCGTATGATTTTGTTATTACTAATACTTTAATCAAGAAAAGAGAAAAGCATTTTATTAATTATAAGAGTTGATCTAATAAAACACAAATTGATTATTTTCTTATGAGAAGAAGAGATCGTTGAGATTGTAAAGATTGTAAGGTCATTCCAAACGAGAATTTAAGTACCCAACATCGTTTATTAGTTATAGATTTTAAGATGAAGGGTTGTAAAATAAATAATATTAAGACTTATCATTGTAGAATTAGATGAGGGAATCTAAAAGATACAAATAAAATTATTTTTATGAGAAAATTCAATATTTCAAAATTTGGGTTGTTCATGAAGATGCAAATGTTATGTAGGATAAAGTAACAAACATAATTAAACAAGTAGCAAAATATGTGCTTGGGAATCAAAAGAAAAAAATTTTATAAATAAAAATAGTTGTTGGTGGAATAATAATGTGTAAGAAAAGATAAAATATAAAAAGTTATGTTATAAAAATTGGTTTAAATGTAAAAGCTTAGAAAACTGGGAAAAATATCAAACGACACGAGGAGTCTAAAAGAACAATATGTGACACTAAAAATTCTGCATTTAATGATCTTTATAATAGATTAGATACTAATGAGAGTAAAAAATATATGTATAAACAAGCCAAACAAAGAGAAAAGAAAAGTAAAGATTTAACTCAAGTAAAGTGTATTAAAAATGAAAATCAAAAAGAATTTTTCTTAGAAAAACATATTCAACATAGGTGGGTGAGTTATTTTGATAAACTTTTTAATGAAGTTTCTGAAAATA
>NW_018165049.1:369295-369922 GCF_001263595.1 Phalaenopsis equestris
CTCATAATCAATTTGGATTTATGCCTGGCAGGTCTACTATGGAAGCTATACATTTATTGAGAGGTTTGATGGAGAAGTTCAGAGATAATAAGGAGAATCTACATTTGATTTTTATTGATTTAGAAAAAGCTTACGATAAGGTTCCAAGAGATATCCTTTGGAGAGTTCTTGAGAAGATAGGTGTTGATATGACTTATATTCAAGTCATTAAAGATATCTATACTAGAGTTGTTACTTGTGTTCAAATTAAAGGAGGATTGACCAAATATTTTCCTATTTCTGTAAGATTACATTAGAGATCGGCTTTAGGCCCGTATCTTTTGTTTTAGTTATGGATGGTCTTATTGGTCATCTACAGGATGATATACCTTGGTGTATGTTTTTTGTTGATGATATCCTTCTCGTGGATAAAACAAGAGAAAAAGCCCCGGAAAAACTTGAAATGTGGAGGTCTACATTGGAGTCTAAAGGCCTTCATTTAAGTAGAACTAAAACTAAAACTGAATACATAGAATGTAATTTTAGTAGTAGTAGCTCTAGTGACAGAAGTGTGACTTTGGGTGATCAAATTATTAAAAGGTGTGAACGATTTAGATATCTTGGGTCCGTTGTTCAAAGCGATGGTGA
>NW_018165049.1:370037-426310 GCF_001263595.1 Phalaenopsis equestris
ACGAGACCTGCAATGCTCTATGACGTTGGCCTTTAAAAGAGAAGCATATTAATAAGTTAAGTGTTGCCGAGATAAGAATGATTAGGTGGATGAGTGGCTTTACACTTAGAGAAAGAATGCGAAATAAATATATTCGTGATAGGGTTGGTGTAGCTCCTATGACGGACAAAATTAGAGAAAGTCGTCCTAGATGGTTTGGTCACATGAAACATCGACATCTGATGATCCGATGAGGAGAATAGATGTTTTAGATTCGACTTTTGTTAAGAAATTCAAAGGTAGACCTCGGAAGACTTGGGCTTATTGTATAAAAAATGATCTTAATTTACTAGAACTAAATGAAAATATGACACTAAATAGGACGCAATGGAGAAAAAGGATTCATGTAGCCGACCCCATGTAGTGGGATTAAGGCTTTGTTGTTGTTGTTGTTGTTGTCCCTTTTATTAATTTTAGCACTGTCATTGTCGGGTCCCAAGTCCCGGACGTGAAACGTGAAGGGTTGTGTTAGGTAATCAACAGTCAGCAAAAAATTTGTCGAAAAATCATGACAAGAATCATTTTGATCATTGTGTAAATGCTAAGACGTCCCCTGAAAGCGACGCGCTGTATGGCCTGAATACAGTGAAAAATGTGCAATAGTCGTTACACCGGGGCTCAAATATAGTGTCAAATAAACAAGGGTTCTCAAATTACGGATGGATGTGGGTAAAGAAGTTAGTCCATGAAACTAATATTATGATAGAATCTTGAAATATAAGTACTCTCACAGGTAAATTGATGAAATTGGTTGAATTATGATTCATAGAAAAATAAATATCTTATGTATTCAATAAACTAAATGGGTTGGAAACAAAACTAAGAAGATTGATAACTCTAATTTTAAACTTTGGTATTCAAGTAAGAGTCGCACTACAAATGGTGTGGGTGTAATTATAAATAAGAGTTTGAAAGATAATGCTGTAAAAATTAATAGAATTGAAGAAAGAATTAATCCTTAAGATTATTGTTAATACTAAGATGTTTAAAATTATTAGTGCTTATACTCCTCAAATAGGTTTAAATATAGGTTATAAAGATAAATTCTGGAATGACCTGGAAAACTTAATACAAATGATATCTCTTAAAGAAAGAATTTTTATTTGAGAAGATTTAAATGGACGTGTCGGTAGAGTGATGGAAGATTTCAGAAATATTCATAGTGGCTACAGTTTTGGAGGGATTAATGAAGAAGATAGAGTCATATTAGATTCTGCCTTAACGTATAATTTTGTTATTGTTAATATTTTATTCAAGAAAAGAGATGAGCATATTATTGCTTAAGAGAATGGATCTAATAAAACACAAATTGATTATTTTCTTATGAGAAAAGATCACCAAAAATGTAAAGATTGTAAGATCATTCCAAGTGAGAATTTAAGTACTCAATGATGATTATTAGTTCTAAAATTTAAGATGACGAGTTGTAAAATGAAGAATACTATAAATTATTGTCGTATAATTAGATGAAGGCATCTAAAAGACAAATAAAATTATTTTTATGAGTAAACTTCAGAATTTCAAGATTTGGGATATTCATGGAAAAGCAAATTTTATGTGAGATAAAGTAGCAAATACTATTAAACAAGTGGCAAAAGATATACTTGCAGAATCAAAAGAAAAAATTTTTATAAACAAAACTAGTTGGTGGTGGAATATTAATGTGTCAGAAAAGAAAAATATAAGAAGTTATGTTATAAAAATTTGTTTAAATGTAAAAGCATGGAGAACTGGGAAAAATATAAAATAACATGTAGAGAGTCTAAGAAAACAATCTGTTAAACTAAAAATTTTGTTTTTAGTGATCTTTATAATAGATTGGACATTAAAGAGGGTAAAAAATATATGTATAAACTAGTCAAACAGAGAGAAAAGAAAAACAAAGATTTAACTCAAGTAAAGTGTATTAAAGGTGAAAATCAAAAAAAAATTCTTAGAAAAAAGTATTCAACATAGGTGGATAAGTTATTTGGATAAACTTTTTAATAAAGTTTCTGAAAATACAATCGACCTTAGTGATCTTAAAATCGTTAATAATAATAAAATATTTTACTTTTACCATCATATTAGTAAAAAAGAAATTGATGAGGCTTTAAATAAAACGAAGGGTGGAAAGTCTATAGGATCTGATGATATCATAATTGAAGTGTGAAAATATATAGTAGATTTGAGAGTTTTTTGGCTTACTAAAATCTTTAACAATATTTTAAAAACTAAAAAAATGTCTGAAGAGTGGAAGAAGAGTATTTTGGTCCCCATTTTTAAGAATAAATGGGATACACAAGAGCGTGCAAATTATATAGGAATTAAGTTGATATGAAATATTTTAAAATTATGAGAGAGGGTAATTGAAGATAAGTTAAGATGTATTACAAAGATTTCTCATAATCAATTTGGATTTATGTCGGACAGGTCTACTAGAAGGTATACATTTATTGAGAGGTTTGATGGAGATGTTTAGTTAGAATAAGGAGCATCAACATATATTTTTTATTGTTTTAGACAAAACTTATGATAAGGTTCCAAGAGATATCCTTTGGAGAGTTCTAGAGAAAAAATGTGTTATGACTTATTATTGAAGTCATTACAGATATGTATACTAGAGTTGTTCCTTCTGTTCGAACAGAAGGAAGAATTACCAAATATTTCATGTTTCAGTTGGATTACATCAAGGATCAGCTTTAAGCCCATATCTTTTTAATTTAGTTATGGATGCTCTTACCGGAAATTTACAGGAGGATGTACCTCGGCGTATGTCATTCGCTGATGATATCCTTCTTGTGGATAAGATTATAGAGAAATGTCAGGAAAAACTTAAATTATAAAGGTTTTCATGTAATTTTAGTAGTAGTAGCTCTAGTGACAGAGTTGTAACTATGAGTGATCAAATTATTAAAAGGTGTGAACGCTTTAGACATCTCGGGTCTATTGCTCAAAGTGATGGTGATACAAATGAGGATGTTATTAGTAGAATTCAAGTTGGTTGAAGTGGAGGAATGCTTCGAGCCTATTTTGTGATAGAAAAGTACCGCTTAGATTGAAAGGAAAATTTTATAAGATGGCAGTGAGACCTATAATGCTCTATGGCGCTGAATGTTGATCTTTAAAACAGAACCATAAAACTAAGTTAAATGCTGTCGAAATGAGAATTCTTAGGTGGATGGGTGGCTTTACACTTAAGAGACAAAATGCAAAATGAATATATTTGTGATATGGTTGGTGTAGCTCCAATGGCGGCAAAATTAGAGAGAGTCGTCCTAGATGGTTTGGTCACATTAAACGTCAACCATCTGATGATCCGATTAGGAAAGCAGATGTTTTAGATTCAATTTATGTTAAGAAAGGCAGAGATAGACCTAGAAAGAATTGGGCATATTATATAAAAAATAATCTTAATTTATTAGAATTAAATAAAAATATGACACTTAATAGGACGCAATGGAGTAAAATGATTCATGTAGCCGACCCCACTTAGTGGGATAAAGGTTTGTTGTTGTTTTTGTTGTCCCTTTTATTAAATTTATTCTTTCCTTTTATTTTCCTTCCATAGTACCTTTATATATGTCTATAAATAGACACCATTATCCAGCAAATAAAATCATCATAATCCATTTCATTACAAAATCATTTCTTTCTTGAGTGATCTGATGCACAACTTGTGGATTTGCAAGGTGCCTGAAAGGAAATAAGGTAGAATTGTAAACGATCATGTTACGAAGTGTAGCACTAAAAAGATATTTTCACCAATTTTTAAATGCTTTATAAGTTTATAATGATATACTTGTTCCAAAATCACTTCAATTAAACATTTCCAAAACAAAAAGATCGTCCTTATTGTGGACTAACAAAAGCAGAAATTGACTGGAAACTGAGCTGGTCTGCAAATAAACAGTTTGCTGCAAAAGGAACACAAGTATTTAAAGGCTAATAACACAACAAGATAACAAGAAAAAAATTGTCTCGTTAATAAAAAGGATCTTAAGCCATGAACTTCTTGTTCAATAAGCCACTACTGCTACAATGCTATTAATGCATGGCAAACGAGATCGATTCAAGCTGAAAAGTATAAATAATTCGTCAACTGAAATTGAGGTTGAAGAAATTAAAACTTTCTAGTGCCCAATTACTTAACTAACAGCACTATCCAAGGAGAATAGCACATATCAAATACCAAATTATAATCTGACAGGTACATAACTAAAAAGCAAGATTTGGGTTTTTTTCTTCCTTTTTTAACGTAGCTACATAAGAAATACATATGATTAAGGGTTTACAAGCAACTCTACACAAAGGAAAAAGTTCATCATCCTAATAATAATTATTTGTTTTCATTCTAATAACTCAAATAACAGTAGTTACTCACAAGATATGGTGATATTATTTTCGGAAGGATTTTCCTGATGATTAAATAAATCAGATAAAAAAATAATTGCTTACTTCCTTACATTGAATTAAAATACTACAATGCATAAGGTTTTTGTTTGCAGCAACATGAAAATTACCTCACTTCAAGTTTAATTGTTTTGCTACACAATTGCCAAATTTACTTTAAAAATTCAGTTCACATCTTAAAACCCTAGCAAAGCAAATACAAGCCATTTAATCACATTAATCGGTCAAGATAGAGTTTACACTGGCAAAGATTTACATTAAAGAAAAGAGCCCAAAGTGATCTAAAATCAAAGATTTCATTTAACCTTTTCCTAAACAAATTTAATGTCCCTTTCAAATCCAATCGAATAAGAAGTTACATTAGACAACAGTTACTCTGATCTGATTTTAAAAAAACTCATCCGATAGTAACCCCTTCACTGTAGCAATTTTATTCTCTTAGTTTACAGAAAATTCCAGCAGATAAATTTGACATGACATATTACACACTAGATAAGCACGGGGCTCACATAATAACTTCATACAAACCATATTTGCACCCAACATGCAAATTATAATTACTAAGCTTGATCTTTAGAGGCATGGCTCTTCTCATTCACTACACATAATATTCCTGAAAAATGAATTCCCTTCAAGAATTTTAAAATCTCTCCCGATTCGGCTCAAAGCTCCCACCCAAATTCTCATACTTCCACAATCTTTCCATCTTTATGCAATCATGTTGAATCCCAAAGCTCTCACCCAATATCTTAAATTTCCACAATTCTTTTCTCATTGTGAATCCCATAGGGAACTAAACAAAAACGCAAATTGCAGTATAAACAATTCTTCCCTCATTAAATGCAGTTTGAACAACCAGCATCTTCAACTAAAAACAATCAAACCAGCAGCATGAAAGCTTCAGTAGGATCTCCCACTCCTCCAGCGTCAAAAAGCCAACTCTATTTAGCACAGACTCGGAGACATGAGGAAGATGAACAGTTTCATCGCCGAGTGAGATAGACCGCTTCTCTACCATTATAAAAACCTTGAGCTAAATCCACTGAATACAGCAATATCACATAAAACAAGGCGTTGTGCTGCAAATGGGTGACAAGGCATACATTACCCCGCCAGAATAAAAGTTCGATGCACTCGAAAGAAATACATGTAGATAACAATAAGAAGCTAAACCATGCGATGCGAAACAAAAAGAAAGGGCGTGTTTGCAAAAAGATTCTCGATACCTTTGAGCGTTGAAGTTGTTCTTTGTAAGACACGACTGGATATCGCAGGCCTCCTTCTTGCATGGCTCTTGGCTCTTCTGCTTCCCTGCCATGTAAAGACCAATGGATCAACACCGGAGTGGATGAGAGATACGTCGCAGATTATAAATGGAGTCTCTTTCAGCCTTCTTCTGCTACTTGCTTCCAGGAGATGAACAATCCAGCGATTCAAATGGAAATAGAATTCCAACGGGAATATGTAATGAACCCTAATATTGGCTTGCGTGTAAGTGGCGGCCGAAATAGCAGGATAAGCGCACAATCCTCCGCAGATGTTCGGCTTATTGCATTGGCGGTAGGCTGCAAGCCCGCAAAAAAGTGAATTTTGCTTGGTTAGAAAAGAGAGGGATTCTTTCTATAAATACCGCCCAACTCCGATTAGTTTGCATATCTAACCCCTAAATTTTGCTTTTTGCATACAAACACAAGTATTAGATCCTTTAAAACTGAGAACACTTTTCCTGTTTATGTAAAATGACATCTTTGTAAAAAATTTGAAGTTTAGATCTCATATATGTAAATACATAAGAATTGAGTAGTATGCATGTAAATCTTTCCCAAATAACACCAATTTGATTTTTTTTTTCTTTTAATTAACTTGAATGTTCAGGGAACATTTTACTGTGCTCAATTAGATTCATCAAATCATAATGTTGAATGTAAAATTGTTCGGGAGTCATATGCAAGGAATAGAGTGTTAAAGAGAAGAGAGTAATAAAGAGAGGAAACAGTAGTGAATTGTAAAAATCGTGTAACCTTCATTCAAAAAGTGGCCCCCTGTTTATAGACATAGGGGGTGAAGTATTAAGATTACATTTATGCTCTTTAATCATTAGTTCTGCATGGGATATTTTAATACATTACACATGTGTAAGATATATTGGCTGGTGTGGATTTTTCTGGTTGGTAGGTTGTTGTCGATCGATGTGGCTTGGGTCGATCATCTTGTCTTAGTCTGATCAGTAGGTCTTAGGTTGATCGTTGCACCTTAGGTCGATTGGTCATATGTTTGATTGTACAGATTCCTTCGTTGTTGATTGGAGGTTGACAGTTGTTCGAGGGATTCTTTTGTTCGTCATTATCATGTTTGGTCGTCGAATTGCCTTGAGATATGTGTTGGCATATTTTTCGCATATATGTTTAGTTTCCTGATTTCCTTAATTCTTGAAAACCTTGTTGTGAAAAGAATAATGGAATTTTTTCCAAAGATAAAAATACAAAAGCATAAATCCAATTTATGATGAAATAATTGCTTAAAAATTGAATTGTCTAGACTTCATTGTACAAGCTGTTATAAATAAACTACAAGGGAGTTAGGGATCATGTGTCCTCTCTCTGTGCGGTAGGTCTGCCAAAACGGCTCGTTGTTCGCGAACAGCTCGTGTTCGGCTCAAACAAGCCGAACACGAACAAAAATTTGCTCGTTCATGTTCGGCTCGTTTTGGCTCGAAATAGTTCGGCTCGTTCATGTTCATTTGAATCTACTCATCAAGTATATATATATATATATATATAGATAGATAGAGTAACTAGAAATGAAGATGACTATTTTTAAAAAAATTAATTGACTGCAAAACTACAAAGATTTATAATCAATTAAAATTATTAATTAAGAAAATAGAATAAAAATTATTAAATTAGATTCAAAATAATGTTTTAATATAAACAATAATTTTTAGATCTTGTCCCCATCCTTAACATCTTATGGCTAAGTGATTAGAGTTGTCAAAATGACTCTTTATTCGTAAACGGCTCCCGTTCAGCTCGCTAAGCAAACGAGTTGAACACAAGCTGAGCTTGGGTTCGCTCGTGTTCGGCTCATTTACACATCTACTGTGTGGTATCTCAATTGTTTGGACCTTCTGCGATGGCTGGTGAAGGAGCACTCGGGGCTGTATCTCATGACTGCGACGCACTAATCAGCGTTCAGGGGCTTGAGAGCCTAGGCTCGAAAGGAAGGAAAAATAAAGAGAAAACAAATGAAGGAGAAACTTAATGGGTAAACAGGAAAAAAAGAGGGTAGTGAAAGAAGATAAAAATTACTAACCCGGAGGATCATATAGTGTCCTTTAACTCGCCCATTGGGTCACAGCAGGAAAAACTTCGGGAGCAACACAAAGGGCGATCGATTAACCCTCTGGCGGAGCCTGCGATTCTGGCCCATGATCTTGTGGACATAGCCAAGGTTCTCATCTACCATACTCCTTGGGACCTTCAACTACTAAGGTCAACAAGATGGCCATAAGTGACTCCCCACCCAAACTATCGAGATATAAGGTTTCCCCTCCAGTCGAAGGATTGAGAAAAATTGTTGAGGGTGAAGTGTCTTTCAACACGTTCGATTAGAATCAAATTGTTGGTATGGGATTCTGATTTGGTTAATATCTAAGTTTTTTTTTTTCTATTTATGATGTTTTTTGATGTTGTCGTTGAGATCTTGACTATCAACTCTCTTTCCTCAGATCTCGGTGGTAATCCAACAAGGGACGATGCGTCTGTAGACCCGGTGTTGGCTAGAGGTTACAAACTTCATCACGAAGAACAAGAGTCGAACTAACATGATAATCCCAACAAGCTCGGGGAGAAGTCAGTCGAGGGACCCCAAATATCTTCCGGCTCTTTTGCGCACCGTCTTAGAGAGATGGAGGAACATTTTGCTCTAGCCGTGGGGCATCCTCAAGGAGATGATGTACAGGGAGTCGCTACAAGCATGGAGAGGGTGGACTGAATGGAAGTGCAGGTTGCTACTCTATGGAGGGAGTTTGTGGCTCTTTGAGGGGAAATGACTCTCATCTGTGAAGAGATGGTGCCCCCCTGCTTAGAAATAACGTGATTCGAGAAGCCTCCTGACACGCTCCAAGTTATACAAAGCACTGGCCATTCGCGCAAGTATAATTGGCGTATCAGTAGTATTAGGTTGGAGTCTGATTGTTGATCCTACTAAAAATTAGAAAAACCCAATTGCAAAAAAGTTATAATATACTTATCTTAACTCTAGCCTGAAAGGTTTGACAAGCAAGTTGAAATGAATATCTATTTTGAAGCAGAAAAAAGCAAGTCTATCATAACAAGCCAAAGAGAGTTTGTAAGAAATTCAAGTTTTAAGAAATTCACCCCTTGAGATGATCTAGTGGAGAATATAATTGCACGAGTGATTAAAATTTAGTGTCAGACAGGAGTTGGCCTTTTCCTTATTCCTTTCCGGTGGTCTAAGGAAATTTGACTGTCGAGAGTTTAGTTTTCTAAATTCCTTGATCAATTCAAGTAAATAAAATCTCCCAAAACGCAAGCATAAACTCAAAGGCAATTTTCCTATTTCAGAGAGTTTATGTGGTTAACCGCTTTTGTTCCACTATGTATCCTTCTGAATCACATTGTTCACGAAGGATATTAATATTCCTACTGACCAAGAAGCAAGTAAATTAAACAAATTTGCTAACTCAACTCTAATATGATAAATTTTCATGCAAATCACATAGAAAGTTTCAACAATATCCTTCAACCATTCAATTCAAGGGAGAAATAAAGGATCCATTGGCTCTTCATAATGAAAACCATCCACTCAAACTTGGAATTAAACATAGAAATCATACACAAAGTTTTCACAAAAATTCAACAAAAAATTCCAAACCAAAGTGTACATATCACCTAGGTACTTATCTCCATCTTTCACAAAAATCATATACAAAGCAAGATGGACAAAAAGAAACAAGCAGTAAATACACATTTTAATCCTCTCAAATCTCTCTTTTTTACACCCTATATGGCCTAGACACTACAATTGAAGCATCGGGTTTTTGTGCACTCAAAAAAATGGCCCAAATAGTTCAGCTCTTGGTGCCTAAACGTCCATCTTGGTGTCGGGGAGCCCAATCTCCAACACCTAGGAGCCACCTTTGTGGCACTCAGTATTGGCTCAAACTATTCTTGGCGCCTAGGCACCAATTTGCTCATTTTTGCCTTTTTTTCAAATTTTGGTTACTCCCTCACCTAATTCATGCAATACAACACCAAAAACCTTCCAAAAAGCATAATATAAAAATACAAAAAGGTAGAATTAATATGATAAAGAAGCACATCGCATTCACATGTCAAAATCTCCCAAACTTTAAGGTTACTTGTCTTCAAATAACTCTAAAGACTAAAAAATGATTTTTGAGAATTTTATAGAGATTTGAGCAGTAGTTATGAACCAAATGCAATCTACACTTCAAGATTACATATGAATCAATGAACATAATTCTTCAAGGTTTTTCCTTAGAGTCCTAAATTCTCCACTGGCTATCTAAATCTATAAAATCGTCTTAAGAAACTAGTTTGAGGCTGAAATAATGTAAATAGATTTAACAATTATAAGTGTTCAGCCACCTATCATTTCTGGTTAATCCACTTTTCAATTATAAACATAAAACTAGTTTAAATTACAGTTGTTAATGAATCTTTAGCCTTAAGAAAAGATATTGCAACAAATTAAGTAGAGCTACATCTCAAGCTTCTCCCCAAAAGTTATTTAAACTCTTTTTTTTCTCTTTGATGGTGAGCTTTTCCTTAGATTTACCACATTTTTTAATCTTTTTTATTTTCATTCCCATTTTTTTATTCATCACTGGGGATTACTGCATCTAGATTAGCTCTTAAGAGATTTTGAATTGCAATATCCATTCCAAAAATTAAATCGATTGCTGGGTATCTAAATTAACTTATTTATTGTTCATCATTTCTTCTATAATTTTATGAAGTCTTTTCCATTTTTTAATCCTCCTAATAGTTCTCTCTAGTTTTGAATCATAAGGTTCACGTCCTTTAGGTCTTGAACTACGCATTCATTGACTAAAGACTCAACTAGTAGGTTTCAGACAAACATAATAAGCAAGCACATAAAAATATTTTAATAATTTGTCCTTTCCAAACAAATAAGCAATTACACGCAAAGACTAATAATACAAATTTCCATGTCTAGGTTAATTAGTTCAACTAAAATTCTCTTGAGTTAACTACATCGTCGCTTCCCGAAAACAACATCAAAAACCTAATACACTCTATTTCCAAATGTAGAGGTATCATGCAAGTGTATTTGTCGTATCAGTAATATCAAATTTTGAGTCTGGAATATCGATCCCACAGGGAGTGAGGGAATTGAACTTAAGAGAAGTCCTGGCCTACTAGGTTTAGTTCTTAGCCTGGAATTGAAATTAAGTGAAGGTTCTACAAACTACATTTATTGAATTGCAATCTTGTTTAAAGGTTAAATCCTACGGAAATATGACTTCTCTTAATTGGATTGGTGATTATCAAGTTCTAAAGCTACCTTCCCTTGTAATGGTTTAAGTGGTAGTGTAGAAAATGTAAAGTGTCAATTGTGAATGTGGTTAGTGACAAATAGGACCAACTCTCTTCTTTACCCTCTCCCGAATTGATAAATAATTTTGGTTAAATTGATTTTAATTCCTTAAACTCTAACTTGAACCCATTAAAGACTATATCCCTAACATTTGCATCTCCCTATGAAGTACTTGCACCATACCCTATATATCAATGTGAATAACCTAGTTGTTCTATCATATCTCTCCTGATTCATTATGGATCACAACACATTTTAATGAATCACTTGATCATAGTTAAAAGTAAATAAAATTCAGAAGGTTATTCATCTCATTCAAGATTAAAAATCATTTTTTGAAACACTTTACACTCCTACACAACCTACTCAACCATTATAAGGAAAAGTAAAAGAGATCTACTCAAAAAGCATAAAGAACAAACTAGAAAGTATCATTTAAAACAAGAAAACCCACTAACAATTGTGTTTATAGAAATACAACAAGAGAAATACATATTACTTAGTTTTTTTCTCTCCTTACAAAGCTCTGAGAATGCTCCTACAAGGACTTCCCATTGTTTCTCTCCAGAATACTCTCCTCACAATACAAATCAAAATTTTCACCAAATGATTAATGAAACCCATCTTATTCTTTCATAAAACAAACATTGCCTTTACTTCACCAAAAGACTCTTTCTATTTATCAAAGAGCTCTTTTTTCGGGTTGAATAACTCCCCAAATCATGAAATTGAACTGTTGAAAACTGCCCAGATAGCCACTATCACCTAGGCATCAGTCTCTTGATCTGCCTGCTTTGTTATGGGCACCTAGGCGCCCAAAACTCTGGTGTCAAGACGCTGGTGAAGTAGCACCTAAGTGCCCAATGGTTGGTGCTTAAGCACCGGCTTCTCAGGTTCCCAAGTTTAGGAAGCTTCTTCACATTTGGTTGTCCAATCAAAACTATTAGCTTTTCTCAAAAATTTGAAAAATGTAACACATGTATCCCCTAAATTGGAAATAAATCAGTTGAGTCCCACTATTTAGTCAGGTATTTTATCTCCTTAGTGTTCTGGGTGGATTGCATATAAATGAATGTTTGGACTATCTCGGGGTTTGCTTTTATGCCTTATGGGGTCAAGAGGTATCCAAAAAATTTGTAAGTTGAGGCTTGGAATGTACATGTCAAGGGATTAATCTCATCCAAAATTTTTAGGTGTTTGGAAAGTTTCTTTTAAGTTTTCATCATGTTGTTTGGTTGACCGATTCTTAACTAATACAACTTCCAAATACACTTTATTTTTTTCTACCTTTTGATCCAAAAAAAAAATATCCATAAGACGCTGGTGCGTTGCCCAAGTATTTTTCAGCCCAAAGGCCATTACATTATAAAAATAAATTCTTCACAAGTAATAAGAAAATTTTTGTCTGTCCAACTGAGTGCATTTTGATTTGGTGGTAGCCAAAGAATTCATCTAAAAATCATAGAATTGAGTGGCCGATCATTGAATCTAACATGGTATTAATTTTTGAAAGAGGATAATTATCTTTTGGCAGACTGGAATTAATTTTGTTAAATCAATACACATCCTCCAATTGTTATCGACCTTCTATACCATCACAACATTAGAAATCCAGGTGGGGTATATTGCACCTCTTGGATGTAGCCATCATCTTTTAGTTTTTGTACCTCCTCTAAAATGGGTCCCGCTAGCATTGTTGATGAGGTTCTGGTCTTTTGCTTCACTGGTCAGATGGATGCATAGACATTCAATTGATGACATGTTGTATCGACCAGTATGCCTGGCATTTCCGCTGCAGACCAGGTGAAAATGCCATAGTTCTCTTGATGGGTTTGGATCAACAAATTTTTGTCTTGCATAAAAAGCTTCACTAACTAAAAAACATTTACTCATTTCTTCATTGATGATGG
Source organism: Phalaenopsis equestris (assembly GCF_001263595.1). Lineage (NCBI taxonomy): Eukaryota > Viridiplantae > Streptophyta > Magnoliopsida > Asparagales > Orchidaceae > Phalaenopsis > Phalaenopsis equestris. The sequence goes on from NW_018165049.1 coordinate 382,985, forward strand.
GGATTTCAAAGGTGGTCTCATTGGTCTTGAGACCCCCTTCTCTTAAGCTTCAGATGTCCAGTTGGTCATGTTTCGCATTGCTAATTGCTCGAAGGTAACAAACTCATGATTGTTCCAAATTCCCTTGATTGTGATAATTCTCTATTTCCCAAAAATTTCTCTACAATGTGGTAAGCAAAGACAGAAACTCTAAAGATTGTTAGGATCAGGTGGCCCGAGATGGCGTTGTAGGTTGGTGAAGAATCCATCACAAGGAAATCCTTTGTGGAGGTAAACTACTTCTCACCTTCTCCCTAGATGACTACAAGTCAATGGACTAATCAGAGCGACCAACCATTTGGTTGATAGGCTCAGGTTGTCAAACACAAATTTAAACAACATATTGATAGAACTTCATGTGTCAATCAGAATACTCCCTACCTGATAGTTATTGAGCTTGTTTGTCACGATGATGGCGTCATATTACAGATTTCCTTTTAGGGCAAGCCTACATCTGTGAAGAAAATGGGGGGATGGGCTTTTGTCCTTGAGGCAAAAGTAACAACACAGAGTTACCCTATATGTTGCCTCTTTTGATTAGCTTGTTGGGATGACTTAATTCCTTCAAAGATAGTAGGTACCACCCCAACTATATAGATGACATTTGTACATATTGGCTCATCTGGCACTTCCACCATAGTGGTCTTCCTTTGCCTCTAGGTTGCAGCTCCAGGAGCCACAAACTCCTTCAATTTTCCTGCCTTAATCAACTCTTAGTCCAGGTTTTGAAGGTGTCTGAACTCATTTGTATTTTGGTTGTGATCTCAATCGTACTTGCAGTATTTTGTGGTATCCTGAAAGAAAGCTCTGCCATCATTTGTGAGGCTTTCTTGAAATACTCTTTATCCTGAATAGCATCTACTATTTTCATCATGAATACACACAAAGGAGTAGTCTGAGGGCTCTCATGATTGTTTCGTGGTCTTGTGTGCTGTTGGGAGGGACTTTACAGATAAAGAACTAATCACTGGTCCTAGCTCCTCACTTAACCCCTTCAATCATTGTTAGGATCGACTCTAGTATTGTTGCGAGGCTATTGATTTTTGTATCATAGAAGGACATGGGTGTGAATCCATCCATTACTTTGTGGTGGCCGCTTGTGGGGTCTTTGATCCAATGGCTCATGTTTGGGAATGCTCTCATAAACATTGATGTATTTGTTGGCCATCTCTAGAAATTCAACTAACCTTTGGGGTTCTGTCAAGCTGAGTTTAAAGTAAAACCTTCTAGGCCTCAGGCCTTGGAAAAGACAAGCTTGTGCCATGTTGGGCTTCAAGTCTTTCACCTCCAACATTTATCTATGAAATCATGTAATAAATGAACTGAGACTCTCATTGGCCCCCTGCTTGAGCTACCAGAGAGACTGGGCACTCTATCTTAGCATCGGGGCATTGACAAATTGCATTAGTAAAAGTCTCCTGAAGTTCAAAAAGTAGGAAATTACTCTAATTGGTAGTGCATTGAACCACCTTAAAGCTGATGACCTCAATGTGATAAATAACAGCCGATGTTTGAATGCATCAAAGAACTTCAACATGAACATTGATGATTTGAAGGATGAATGATGATCATTGGGATCCTACTATCCCATATAAGATTCTAATGTAAGGATTTTAAATTTTCTAAGGGTTCATCTCCCAAAATCTGGAGGGAGACCACATTCTCTGGTTGTCACGATGCCTCAGTATGCCTAAATCATTGTCTTTCCACCATCAGGGAAGATCCAACACTATCCTAGCATTATGAATCTTTGGCTCTCTCTGAGATGTGGTTCAGTCTTCTCTCATTATGTGCTGGCACCGCTTCTTCATGAGGAGGGTTCTGCGCTTCTTGTAGAGCGTGTTGGCCTCCCAATGCTGTTACCGCTCCAAAAGTTGTGACTGCTCTGAGGACTTCAACCATCCAGTCCTGACATTTGATTCGTGATCTGATTTTTTAACTCCTGCAGTTCTTGTTGTATGAAATCTTTCATGAACTCCCTATTGCATCTTGTGTTCATTGTCTCTCTGATTGTCATTCTCTAGCTATTGCGCTCCTCTTCTTGTTGATGACAATGCTCCACACTCACTGCATCTTTCAAGATGTTGAATTCAAAATTTTTTGAGAGGCGCACTCAAGGAATATAGCATTAAAGAGAAGAGAGTAATAGAGAGGAGACATTAGTGAATAGTAAAATGTGTGTAACCTTTATTCAAATAAATGACACCATATCTATAGGCATAGAGGGCGAGGTTTAAGATTAAATTTATGCCCTCTAATCATTATTTATGTAAGTGTTATTTTATTACATTACACACATGTAAGATATATTGGCTAGTGGGGATTTTTTTTTGTTGGTAGACTGTTGTTGATCGGTGCACCTTTGGTCAATCATCTTGTCTTAGCTTGATTAGTCGATCTTAGGTTGATCGTCCCGCCTTAGGTCGATCGGTCATATGTTTGATTGTACAAATTCCTACATTGTTGCATGGGATTTGATAGCCGGTCGATCAATCCTTCCGTTCATCATTATAGTGCTTCGCAGTTAGATTGCCTTGAGATCCGTGCTGACATATTTTTTGTATACACATAATGAGTCAATGTAATTTTAACATATTAATAGGAAACATAATGAATAATCATCAGGAATTAGGTTCAAGCATTCACCCTATTTCATGAATCAAATTCAGCACATAGATATTTATAAAATTACCATACACATTCCAAAATAATTATTCCATTTACACTTAAGATAACAAGTAGTTTAAAAAGTAAATATTAATTGGCCAACGAACTCCCACCAACTCATATATTGTTAAATGAACTAGAATATGCTTATATCAGATAATACTTTTTTGTCAAAAAAAAAAAAGGTATAAATTGTACCTATCTTGAAAATTGTACCTATCTTGAAATTGAAACTCTAGTTGACAGACAAATATCAACCAAACTTATTTGCTATTAACATATTATCTCGAGTTTGAATATAAACATCCCTTATTTTATCATATAGTAATTTTTATGATATACTGTAGGAAATATATTGATTACAGTGGACATTTCTGCGCTAATCAGGTATATTTCCGATGCTAATCAAGATTTGCGTAGGCTTTACGTTGAAAAAAAAATTGACGTTAAACTGGGCGTCGTTAATTGTGATTGCGTCAACATTTGCGTTGGATTTTTATTTGCATCAAAATCAACGTCAAAACAATCCATTGTTGTTAATTTTGACAGAAAATGGGTTGACACAACCTTAATGTCTAATTAGAGCCCACTGTGTCGCTTATGGTGGACACTAATTAGCGTAAGCACTAGACCGGTGCCTACATTCGAGGTGTTTTGCATTTGGGTGAATTCTAGGTTGGTTCGTGAGCAAGGGCACCGTGCTTGGGTGCCTAGGCGCTAGCATAAGACTTAGCATCTAATTTTGCTCCTCATGCTCCCCTATGCTGCCTTTTTACCTGTATATAAATATCATGAAAAAGCTTAAAATTGATAAAAATAACATAGAAAATATGGGAAATATCATGTTATATTTTATACACATCACATCCCTTGTGTTAAACTATTCTTTAAATTTATTTTCAGTGAAAACTTTGCTAAGGGAGTGCTCCACTTGAAGAGAATACAACTTTATCGTGATGTGATCATAATATTAAATTTTTTATTTACTTTTCATGTTAACTTTTTATGATAGACTAGTTGCTTATTATGTCAAAACTTAAAATAATTTGCCATCTTAAAGACGTAAGCTTTATAAATTTTTAAAAAATTATATTTAATACTTCATGTATTATATTATATATGTATAAAATTTAGTGTATTTGAAGTTAAAAAAACTATGTCAAAAATAATGCTTAAACTAGCCAGAGAGAGCTTGGGACTTGAGTGGCTTTTATACCCACCTTATCACCTGAAAGTTTTTTTAAACTTAAATATTTTAATTTTAGTGGTACTGTACGTAATGAACTACCTGATAGGTTTGCCCGTTTTAGTCCCATTCAATATGACATTGATTTAGTCCTAGATTTACAACTTCCCAATCTTCCCCGCTATAGGATAAAGCCCGTTGAATATTCTAAACTAAAGAAACAAGTTGATGATTTACTTACGAAAGGTTTGTCCAAGAAAGTCACGTCTCTTTTGCAATTCCAACATTGTCAAATCAAAAGAAAGATGGATCATGGAGAATGTGTAATGATTGTTGAGACAATAATAATTATCAAGTAATTATTTCCTATTCCTTGCTTGGATGATATTTTTATTAAATCTTGGGGGCAAAATTTTTTTTTTCTAAACTTGATTTAAGAAGTGGTTATCACCAAATTAGAATTTAATCATGAGATGAGTGGAAAATTGCATTTATGATTCCTAAAGGACTTTATGAATGGTTGGATGTCTTTGAGCTTTCAAATACTTCGAGTACATTTAAAAGGTTAATAAATATTGTCCTAAAACCTTTTATAGGAAATATTTTTTATATTTATTTTGATGACGACTTGATTTTTAGCCCCAGTGAGGCAAACCATTTAGAACACATTAGACAAGTGTTTGAAAATTTTATGAGAAAACAATTGTACATCAACTTGAATAAGTGCTTCCTTTTATAAGTTGAGGAGATTTTCTTATGGCTTTTTATTTTTATTACTAGAATCACACCTGACCCTTCCAAAGTTTGGGTGATCTTAGACGAACCCCCACCTAAGAATTTCTTTGATGTGTAGAGTGTTCATGGCTTAACAACTTTTTATAGGAGATTCATTAATGAATTTACTGTTGTTGTTGCTCCAATTACTGATATTTTGAAATTAGAGAAATTTCTTTGGACTTCTATATCAGAAAAAGCCTTAGATCATGTTAAGGTTTTAGTAACCTCTACCTCTATCCATAGAATGCTAGATTTTTTAATTGCTTTTGAGTTAACCTGTGTTGCTTCTAAGATTATAATTAGTGAAATTTTAGGTCAAGAAAACTTGTTGAAATGGCCATACTAGTTTAAATAAGGTTAGTTTGAGCTGATTTAAAACATCTCTTTCTTGGGATTTTCGTCAAAGTTGGATAAATGATGGTAAATAATTATGGATAGTTAGTTTATGATATGTACTTATGATTCATAGTAGATAGATATATTTGAAAGGGGTTTATAAGGGTGTTGAGTTTTAGAGAACAAAATTAAGTCTTAATATACTCTAGCTTGGTCCAGAGCTACGAAGAGAGATTTAATATATTTGTGAGATTTTGGCTGTCAATTTCTTGATATTAAAAGAATCGTATGACATGTATTAAAAGTATTGAAGAGTTTAAAGCAAGTGTTACACAAAATTAGTGAATAATTTACAGAAAAAAAAAAACATAATATCATCAAAGAAAAACACACACTTGAAGCCATCATACTCCAATAAAAAAGAGAGAGTTTCTTTCCAATGCTTCATTTAATAATTGTATTAAATTACTGCATATTAGCACTATTTATAGGATTTATAATGATAAAAAGTCAAAATAAGATGAAATTATGAAAGGAATGTCATGTGGTCATTAGTAGAGGAAGATGCTAATTGCCTTTCTAAATTATTTATTATTATTATTTTATGACCTACCCATATAAATCTCCAAATTTTAAAATTCAAACTTTCTAGATACTAAAAATGTAATTTAAATAATAAAATATAAATTCAAATAATTCTTCTTGATTGGGTTATTATGTGGACCTTAAATGAGCTCTTGATATAGTACTTTCTTGGGCTCTTTCTTGAGTTCTTATAAGTAGACCTCTCACATCATTTGGACGATGTACTACCTCATTTCCTCTTTTGGTTTTGGGTAGTTAGTCTCTATTGTCATTTCAAATTTGCTTCAGTTATATTTTTTTCTTTGTTGAACTCTTATTTATGGAAAAAAATTATCTTTACTTATTTATTTATGTTATTGCTTGCATCAATTTTTTTTAGAATACAAAATATGTTCAATTATTTTCATCAAGCATTAAGTTATCGAGTGCATTGCCTTCTGAACCCAAGTTGTGACAGAGATCATGCAGTCTGACAATAAAAAAGTATTGTTTAGTTTATTTTGATGTATGCAGTGTTATATGCAAATAACAATGTTATTTTGAGAAATATATGAATCATATGTAATATTTTAGGTGCTATGTATATAAATTCTCGTTAAAATATATCATACATAATCAAGCAAAAGCTAAATTATTTTATGCGATAACATTTGCTAACGATGAAGCAAAAAAAAGTTAGCCTCTCAAACACTTAGCTTTTATACACACAGTATCATCCATGCACTTGGCATTAAATTTTGTGAAAGAGAAATGGATGTATTGATTTATTTATTTTTTGTTTAGCTTGAAGGAAAAAGTAATCAATGTAAAACACAAGTGATTGTGATGACAAGCAATGGGCGACGATGATGGTGGCTGCCAACCAGAGGCGATGGCGGTTCTAGTGGTGGGGCCGTGGCGACAAGAGATGTCAACAACAACAGTGGGCTGCAACAACGACTGAAACTTATAGTGTGTTTACAACATGAACAAATCTGACAAATTTGGAATACGTTGGAATTAAAATAAAGAGTGAACTTTAAAAAGATCAGGAATTTACTTTATGTAACATTTTTTTGTTTATCAAATATCAAAATTTTCTAAATACATTCCTTCAAAATATAACACAGACCCTAATTCAACCAACCAAATAACCTTAATAACTTTTCAATTTTACCTAGAAAATATGAAAATGTTGTGATACATAATAACAAAATATATACATGATAGCCTAAGGGGCCATTTGAGATTTATTTTATTTTTTTACTTTTTAAAATATTATTTGTTGAAAGATGCTTGTTTGGTATATTTTCCATATAATTTTTTATTTTAATACATTTAAAATAATTTTTTAAGTGTTTTGAATGTTTTTAAAAATAACTAAAAATATTTTATTTAAAATAACAAATACCTAAAAAATAAAATTAAAAACAATAAAAAAAATCGTTTTGAATGAGTTCATTTCAAAATCTTGTGCCTCACAATTCTGTCAAGGTTCATCTTGAAATTTTATATAATGTAATGGATTATTGTTGTAACAAAATTTCATTAGTAGTAATACTAGACATCATGGTAAAACTTGATTGTTCATATTGTCAAAGAGTAATTAGTTAATAGATTAGTACTTTTATGTTTTATAAATAGCACCTATAGAGACATTGAAAGGAATGAGATGGAAAATGTGGTGTTTCTTCTATTCTTTTACTCTTTGGAGTTGTCGACATCCTAAAATTACTGTTATATATGACATTTTTTTAAGATATAAAAATACATAAAATTATGTGGTATGGATGTAAATTTTTCCTCATAAATTTAACATTGCAAATTCCATCTGCACCAAACTATTGTCTCATTAACTTTTGTACCATAATATCTTATTTCATGTCTTCCACATCTTACTTTCTCAAAATCTTGAAATCCTCAACGATGAAGAAGTGACGAGGAAGTCACTCGAGCTCTTACTAGGAGAAGGCATCAACAAGACTGACGATGAGAAGGAACCTCAACGACGAAGTAACGAGGCCTTGCTGACGTAATGAAATTGATTTGAGACTGATGACATGTGAACAAGAAGTTCCTTGTGACCATCTCTTATGATGGAAGTAAACATACAAGGGTGAGAATAGTTAAATACTATTGCTGTTATTTAATAATTAGTTATCATTCAAGGAAATGTAAATTTAAATTTAAACCATAAAATCATGATGATTTTAATTATTATTTACAAAAATTCCTAATACATGACACCTCCCTTGAAAGGCTATTCAAATTAGTGAAAATGACTATAAATCAAATACATACATTTTAAAAATTTCATTCTTTGGCTTGAGAAAAATGGAATGCAAAGTAAAATTTTGAATTATTTAAAGTTTACAATGTAATTCATTTTAAATGTATTTGAAATTTATTTGATTTTGGGTGAATTTCAAATACACCATAAGGTGAAGCTTCGTCAACCTCTCGCCACTAGTGGTTGAACAATAGTGTCGCAAAGAGAGGAGAAAATATTACGTTCAGAGTCCAGATGTAGTTTTGCATCAGATCTCCAATAACAATGTGCCACATGTTTGCTTTGTTGGACCCACTTCACATGATTAAAAAAAGTAAAAAAAAAAATATTGTTTGCAGTGACTGAACTAGGCCCGAAACCAGCTAAAAAAATGTAAAGAAAAAATAAACCTATTCAAAAACCCGCTCCCCACATGCATTTCTATTTTTTTGCTCTAGAGTTTTCCGTTCGTTTTCCATCTAGGGTTTGAGCGATGACCATTTTTGAGTTATTGGACTATATCAGGTTTTTTAACGCAAAACTTAGGTTCATGACAAAGATTTACGAAGCGTGGCATCAATCAGGTTTCAAACGAGTTCTTAGCTATTTGTTAAACTTATGTGAACTCGCATAAATTTGTGTAGTTGTTTATTACACAATATTTAGGGGTTTCTAGCAAGAGATCGATTTCAAATGAGTTTTAAGCTATTTGTTAAACTTATGTAAACTCGTGTAAATTTGTGTAGTTGTTTATTACACAATATTTAGGGTTTTCCAGCAAGAGATTTTCAAGTTAATTGAGCAATGAGAAATGAGAGCAAAAACCAGCACAAGAAAGGCAAGATAGCTTTCGGGTAAATAAAGATAATTCATAATTGTATTTATTTTTATGTCTTTAATTTTTTACATATTTAAATTGTATGTAATTGAGAAATGTTCTACATTATACTATTTTGCCTCATTCGTTCAATAAAAAGCTTTATATTTTCTATTTGAACAATATATGATCATGATTTTTTATTGAAAAATAATATATTTGATTTGATAAGGATTGTTTGTTCAATATGTGAGAAAAATCACAACATATTTTTATGTATCACCACAATAGCACAAAATTGTCACCACAATATCATCGCAATACCACCACAATACGACAACAATAACATCATGATATCACCACAATACTATCATAATACCACCCATGATATCACCACAATACTACCATAATATCACCCCCTTTTTTAATAATGTGAATTGGACTTAGCTAATCAAACAAGTGTTGCGATGTTATTGGAGTACGGACGAAAATCTACGTTTGAACTTCAGATGCAATATTCTCCTAGAGGAGACACTTGATACCCTTAAAATTTAAATAGTTTTTTTAATATTATGTTAAACATTAAACATTTTTTTTATTAAAATTAAGTGCATAATAATAATTTAGTATTTTGTTTTTTTTTAATTTAATAATAATATTTATGATATTGTATTAAATATTCATAGTGGATATGATTTTGGAGTGATTAATGAAAAAGATAGAACCATATTAGATTTTGTTTTAACATATGGTATAATATTGTTAATAATTTATTTAAGAAAATATATGAACATATTATTACTTAAATGAATATTTCTATTAAAACATAAATTAATTATTTTCATATAAGAAAAAGAGATCATCGAGAATGTAAAAATTATAAAAGCATTTCAAGTGAAAATTTAAGTACTGAACATCGATTATTAGTTTTGGATTTTAATATAAAGAGTTGTAAGTTAAATAATACAATGAAATGTTATCATAGAATTAGATGGAGACACCTAAAAGATATAAATAAAATTATTTTTACAAGTAAATCTTGAGATTTTAACAGTTGAGATGTTCACGAAGAAACAAATTCTATGTGTGATAAAGTAACAAACACTATTAAACAAGTGATAAAAGATGTACTTGAAGAATCAAAAGGAAATTTTTTTTATAAATAAAAATAGATGGTGATGGTGGTGGAATAATTAGATGGTGGTGGAATAATAATGTGCAAGAAAAGATAAAATATAAAAAGTTATGTTATAAAAATTGATTTATATGTAAAAGCTTAAAGAATTGGGAAAGATATAAGATGAGTAGTATGACGTCTAAGAGAACAAATTGTGACCCTGAGAATCTGCTTTGAGCAATCTTTATAATATATTTGATACTAAAGAGAATAAAAAATATATGTATAAACTAGTCAAATAAAGATAAAATTAAAGTAAAGATTAAATTCAAGGTGTATTAAAATGAAAAAAAAAATTCTTAAAGGAAAATATTCAACATAAGTGGGTGAGCTATTTTGATAAACTTTTAATGAAGTTTATGAAATTATAATTGACCTTAGAGATCTTAATATCATTATTAGTAATTGAACTTTTTTTTTTCCAGTCGCATTAGTAAACAAGAAGTTGACGAGGCTTTAAAGAAAAGCGAGTGTGAAAAATCAATAGAACTTGATGTTATTTCTATTGAAATGTTGAAATATCTAGGAGATTTGTGAGTTTCCTTGCTAATTAAAATCTTTAATATTATTTTAAAAACTAAAAAAATACCCGAGGAATAGAGGGAGAATATTTTGGTCCGCATTTTTACAAATATAGGGGACACACAAGAGTGTGCAAATTATGGAGGAATAAAGTTATTGTGTCATACTTTAAAACTATTGGAGAAGTTAATTGAACATAGGTTAAAACGTGATAAAAAGATTCCTCATACTCATATTGGATTTATGTCAGACAAGTCTACCATGGAAGCTATAAATTTATTGAGAAGTTTGATGGAAAGGTACAGAGAGAGTAAGGAGAATCTACATATAATTTTTATTGATTTATAAAAATGTTACGATAAGGTTCCAATAGAAGTTCTTTAGAGAGTTCTGGAAAAGAATAGTATTGATTTGACTTATATTCAAGTCATTAAATCTATGTATAATAAAGTTGTTACTTGTGTTTGAACAGAAGGAAAATTGACCAAGTATTTTCCTATTTCAGTTGAATTACATAAAAGATTGACTTTAAGCCCATATCTTTTTGCTTTAGTTATAGATGCTCTTATTGGACATCTATTGGAGGATGTACCTTAGTGTATGTTTTTTGTTGAAGATATCTTTATTGGGGATGAGACTAGATGAGAAGTTCTGAAAGAACCTGAATTATGGAGGTAAACATTGGAGTTTACAAGCTTTCATTTGTGTAGATCTAAAATTGAATATATGGAATGTAATTTTAGTATTAGTAGCTTTACTGACAAAGTTGTAATAATGGACGATCAAATCATTAAAAGGTGTGAACGTCTTAGTTACCTTGGGTATTCAAAGTGATGGTGATGTAGATGGGGATATTATTAGTAGAATTCAGGTTGGTTGGTTAAAAGTAGAGGAATGCATCAGACCTATTGTGTGATAGAAATAAGCACCGAGATTTAAAAGGAAAATTGGATAAGATGGTAGTGAGACCTGTAATGTTTTATGACGCATAATGTTGGCTTTTAGAAAAGAATCATAAAACAGATCTAGTGAGATGAGAATGCTTAAGTGGATGAGTGGCCTGACACTTAAAAGACAATGCAAAACAAATCTATCCGTGAAAGGGTTGGTGTAGCTCCAGTTGTAGATGAGATTAGAGAGAGTCGATGAGTTGGTCGCATTAAACGTGCAACATCTGATGATTCGGACATGAGACTAGATGTTTTAGATTCAACTTATGCTAAAAAAAGCAGAAGTCGACCAAAAAATACTTGTGCCTATTGTATAAAAAATGATCTTAATATATTAAAATTAAATGAAAATATGACACTAAATAAAACATAATAGAGAAAAAAGATTAGTGTAGCCAACCCACTTAGTGGGATAAATGATTGTTGTTGTATTTATGATATTTAAAATTATTTTTTGAAAAGATGAAAATTTTAATCTTAAATAATTTCCACCAATCTTCTTAAGCTCTGGTTTCATCATTGCTCACAAGCACTGGTAGTCAATGCCTCCTAATTGCTAGCAACTACCCTTTACCACTGCCTTCTGCCACCGATTACCACCCATGTCGTCATCAGATTATGTCGTTAGTAGCTTGTCACCTCTCTTGACATCGACCACTAACCATTGTTGTTCTTCATTACTCTTTGCCATCATAGATGTTCAATAATTTTTATATTCATCTTGCTTTCTTAAAGAAAAAAAATAAAAAAATAAAAATAAAACTCAAGGATTATTTTTATTGGGAGCATTTACATAAATATCACACAATCCTTGTATAGTTAGATATCTAACTCCCAAATTTTGAGAAAAAAATTATTCCATACGTGCAACATACAAGGCTACATGCGGAAGCCAATAATATAATGTCGTGTGGAATCTTGCCCCACAATAAAAAAAAACTCTAAATCTTGATTTTTTTTCTGCGGCCCAACCCGACCCTCCCTTTTTCGATGAAAAAGCATAAATGACCTTTCCCGGGTTTCAACCCACTTTAGTTTCCCACTTTAGGGTTTGAAGCTGCTAAAATGGATTGCTCTCTCGACGAAGATATACTGAAGATGAATTTCAAAGATAACGACAATGAATTTGAGATCCAAGTGAGTTTAGCTTCGCTCGGAATGTTTTTTTATCTTAAAGACATTGTTGCAGTTTAGGTTTTAGAGTTTGATCGAGTTTTATTTTTTGATTTAATGGATACTTTTGGTTCTCAGTAGTGTTTAAATAGTTTTTTTTCTGGGGTTATTGGAGGGTTACTTTAGTGTTTTTCAATTTATTCGAAGTTGTTAGGGTGTTACTGTTATGTTATGTTGGCATTTAGTCTGGGGTAATGGTGTTAAGTGTTACCTCGGTCTTATCTTGACATTGTTCTCATGTTATTTTTGTTAATGTGGGATGATGGTGTTATTGTGGGGCTATTGTGGTATTATTATGGTTTTATTGTTGTGTCATTATACTGTTGAAGACAGTTTTATTGTTGTGTTATTATGGTGTTATTTTGTGTGATTATTGTGGTGTTATCATTGCTATTTTAGTAGACACACTTATTTTACTATAGTGTTTGTCTGTTGTATTTTCCATAAAGAATAATCTTTAGAAGGGTAGTGCAAATTTGCTATTGTGCTAATTATGAAAATTTATGTTTCTTTGGAGCATTGCATTTCAATAACTTAAATCATTGAATGCAAGAAAGGATTAATAAGGGAGAGCAAGCCAAGTACTAATTTTTGAATCATTTGATACAAATTTGTGGGCAATGAAAGTTATTTAATGACTCGTTGAGGGCTTGGTTAGAATCTTGAAGAAGCTGAAAATTGCAATCAATGTAATATTCATTTTAGCGGAAGTGAGAGTTCCTTGATTGCTCGGAAGCAATGAGATGAAGTTATTTAGTGATTCAGCTAATCTTGAAAGATAAGCAGTCGAAAAATCATTCACATCAATGATCAAAGGCTGATTAAGAGGAAGTTTCAGATTGTTCGCTCATCTAAAGTTGAGGAACGAAAAAAGTTAAATACTTCGATTCCATACTGGTGAAGACGTGGTTTCTATCAGGTAAGTCAGGGTAATAGCTTTGCTAAATTGTGGAAATATAATAAAATTTAATTGTAAGTTATGATGTTCTGAACTTCTTAAGTCTTATGTGAATGATGTTCCGTCAGGTGAACTAGTTGAAACACTAGTCACGTGAGACTTAAGAAGTCCAGAACATCATAACTTACAATTACATTTTATTATGTTTTCACAATTTAACAAAACTATTACCCTGACTTACCTGATGCAAACCACGTCTTCGCCATTTGCACCAGATTTTATAATTATCTCAACTTTAGATGAGCGAACAATTTGAAACTTCCTCTTAATCAACCTTTGATCATTGTTGTGAATGATTTTTCGACTGTGTATCTTTCACAATCAGCTGAATCACTAAATAATTCAATCTCATTTCTTCAGAGCAATTAAGGAACTCTCCCTTCCACTAAAATTAATATTACATATATTGTAATTTTCAGCTTCTTCACTGATTCTAACTAAGCCCTCAATGAGTCATTAAATAACTTTATCTCATTACCCACAAATTTAACCAATAGAGTTAGAGCTAACTCTACAAACCAAAACCAACGGACCGACCTCCCCTTTGCCTAATATTATTGATGTTTATTTGAGTGTCATTGATGTCATGGATGTATTAAACAGTGGTTATTTGATCATCATACTTGTAATATTGTGGTATTATTAGTGAATTATTCGAGTATTATTGATGTATGTTTCGTTACGTAGTATTATTTTTTTATTGCGGGGAGATTGGAGTGTTATTAACGTTTCTGTTTATTAACATCGAAGTGATATATTATTATGATTGTATTATGGTATTATTCAAGTTTATTATGGTGATATTGATGTTATTAGCTTGTTTTGAAACTATGATTTTTTTTGTAGTTCACTATGGTGTTATAGGTTTTGTTGTTGTGTTATTATTTGAACGTGTATATGTGGGCCCCAACATTTAAGAAATTAAAAAATGCTTTTGTCACGTGGGACCCGGCTCAACTCCCGCCCAAGCGCTCCAAATACATTGAACGGTAACAGAATACGAAACGCCTATCAAAAAATGCTTCCGAAGGAAAACCAACATTTACACCACCTCTTTCGCCATTCGCCATCTGTTTAGGGTTTTGAGTCGTCGTTCGCCGATCGAAATACATTCGCCAGTTCACGGCTAGAGTTCGGCTTAACAAGATGGAAGCCGAGCCTTCTAAGATGGAAACCCAAGAAAACCCTATGAGAGTGGAAACCGAAGAGCCATTGAGAATGGAAACCGAAGATCAGCCGTCGAGAATGGAGTCCGCTGAACAGAAGAAGAAAAAAGCCAATGATCGTAAGAAGAAGTTTATTGAACAGGGTTTCTCCAGCTAACATTTTATTTTCTTGGTTGGTTTTTCATTGAAAAGATTATCAGCATTACGTGATAATACGAGAACATTTCCTAATTACGGTGACAAAATGCAATAATACGAGAACAACTCTGTAATACTACCTAAAACATAATAAAATTATGGTTTCTCCCGATAAAAGGTATTATTACGGTGATAAAATGCAGTTCTTTTAATTAAAATGCAGTTCTCCTATACAAATCCTAAATAATACTGAATAATAACGGCAAATAAAACCGTAATAATTCCATAATACTAGTTAAACCGTTAATACCATAATATAACTGAAATATAACTGTAATAACACCGTAATAATATCATAGTACTACGTGAATAATAACACCAAAATATAACCTTAATAATACCGTAATATAACCGTAATAATACCGTAGTACTACGTGAATAATATCACCGAAATATAACCATAATAATACCATAATACAACAACAACACCTGAATAACACCTAAATAATGCCATGAAAATGCCATTGAAATAACACCTGATATTTGTTGTATTGTATTATTTTTGTAGATTTGTGAACCCAAGATCAATGAGTTGTAGATGTCGACCATCTATAGTGAGAGATGTGCTGGATAAGGTCAGACCTTCAATATCTGAGGACATGAGGAATGAGCTTAAAGCATTGAATGTTGATCAGTTTTTGGAGCTCCCTCCTTATCCTCTACAAAATTTGCAATGTTAACAGCATGAAAAAATGGTTTTTCAGAATGGGAGGGAAAGAGCTAAAGACTATTGCTCGAGGAAGTTGCCCTGCTCATTGGCATGACAAATAGAGGTGTAGTGCCAAAGTGGAGAAAATGTCCATCTTGTGGCATGGATGCCCAACATATAAGAATAATCTATTGGACTTTGCAAGAGGGGGATCTTCTACCACTTTTGTAAATTGTTTATAAATTTTTTTTTTATCAAATCTATTTTTTCCTTCCAGTAATTTTAGTGTACATGAAGGACTTAACAATTTTGGGGAGAATATACAGACTTTTGTCACATTTAATTGGCCTGTTGCGCTCTGTGATTTCCTTATTGAGCAAATTAATGCAGTGACCATCAAATTAATCTAAAACCGGCCTATTGGATACATAAATGGTTTTTTTTATTTGTTAACGATTAGTATGTTGAATAAGATGAATATCATTACTATTTATTAATTATCTTTTTATGTTGGATATTATTTATCTTTTATGCAGCTTTGTTTTTTTGAGCATACAACTGTGGTCTCCTGCCGATGCTGAGGCCAGACCTAGAATGTTGAGGTGGCCTACAAATGTTAGCTTGAACTCCTCTCAGATTGACTGTGACATGTTTGTCTAAAAGCACATCAAAAAACTAGTTCAGGCCAGCCCAATTGATTGGAGTCAGGAGCTGCGCTTGCAGGAAAGAAATGCCAAGATTTAGGGCAGAGTTAGCATATGAACTTTGCATGTGGTTCTCCTCTCTTAAATAAGAATGAACTGATTTGTTATCTTTGTTTTATTAGATAAATTGCCGATGTAAATTATGCATGTGGTTCTTTTATATTAATCTTGACTGCTGTGTTTGTGGTTGTATTGTCAATCAAATATTAATCTTAATTGTATTGTTTGTGGTTGTACTTTAGTAGTTTTATAAGCGTGTTTAGGTTGTATTTTATTTTAGACTTTCACATTTCATTAGAATATTCCGCCGGTTGTATCTTTGTTTTATTATGGTCACATTTGTGAAGTAATTGATTTAATGGGAGAGATGTTGTATTGTGGTTTTATCTCTGTAGTATTTCAGTTGTATACTAATATATTGTTTCACGGCCGTAGTCTTATTAGAATATGTCGCCAGAGACTCCAATCAAACCGACAGAGGGTTATATTGTTCAACAACTGATGTTTTATTAGAAACCCACAATAGCTCTTGAATAAACCGACAATAATAACATAGAACTAAAGTAAGACAACGAGAAACCCGCAATAACGCCTGACTAAAATGATAATAATATCATAGAACTATAGTAAGATAATAAGAAACCCGTAATAACTTCGGAATAAAACGACAGTAATACTTTAAAAGTAATGAAAGGTTAAGGAATATTGTTATACAATTTAAGCATTACATACATCAAAACATACATTAAAATTCTTGTTCAGTTAGAATAATCATTAGTAAATGTCAGGCAAGAATTTCAACAATACTTCAAAATAATATCGAGTTTAGGTTGGATTGTAATGTATGGTTCCACGATCGCTGGTTTTATTGAAATATTCCACTAGAGATTCTAATCAAACCAGACGGAGGGGTGGTAAATGTTTGCAAGGTTTTATCCGCCGTGGTTGTACTTCAATATTTTTACGGTCATGTTTAAGTTGTATTGTAATATATGGTCCACGGTTGCTGGTTTTATTGGAATATGCCGCCAGAGATTCCAATCAAACTAGGCGGAGGGGCTAAAATTATAACAAGGTTTTATCCGCTGCGGTTGTAATTCAGTATTTTTACTGTCGTGTTTAGGTTGTATTCTAATATATGGTTCCATGGCCGCTGATATTATTGGAATATGTCACCAGAGAATCCAATCAAACCAAGCAGAGGAGCAGAAATTTTAGCAAGGCTTTATCTGCCACGACTGTACTTTGGTATTTTTACGGTCGTGTTTAGGTTATATTCTAATATATGGCTCCACGACCACTGGTTTTATTGGAATATGCCGCCAGAGATTCTAAACAAAGCAGGCAGAGGGGCGAAAACTTTAGCAAGGTTTTATCTGTCACGGTTGTACTTCAGTATTTTTACAGTCGTACTTAGGTTGTATTCTAATATATGGTTCCACGACCGCTGGTTTTATTGGAATATGCCGCCATAAATTCCAATCAAACCAGACGGAGGGGCAGAAATTTTAGCAAGGTTTTATCTCCGCGGTTGTACTTCGGTATTTTTATGGTCATGTTTAAGTTGTATTCTAATATATCGTTCTACGGTTGCTGGTTTTATTGGAATATGTCACCAAAGATTCCAATCAAACCAGGCAGCCAATCAAACTAGGCAGAAATTTTGGCAAGGTTTTATTCACCGCAGTTGTACTTCGGTATTTCTACGGTTGGGTTTAGGTTGTATTCTAATATATTGTTCCACGACCGCTGGTTTTATTGGAATCTTTGGCTACAATAATAAGCTCGTAATAAAATGACAATATTATCATAGATCTATACAATAATAAACTCATAATAACTCCTGAATAAAACGACAATATGAATAAAACGACAATAATACAAAAACGACAATAATACATTAAAAGTAATGAACAGTTAAGAAAAAGTTCGTTACAGTTTATACATTACATACAATGATAAACCCATATTATGATAACGCGTTCTATATATTATCATCTATGTCCATTAATAAGCTCGTATATGTCTCTGTGTGCTGTGTTGTAGAAAATTTTTGTTCATTCAGAGTAGTAATGAGTAAATGTCAGGAAATAAGTATACTTCAAAATAATAAAAATCACAAAACAAAAATTTCAGCAACATCGAGTTCTCAACCTTACTAAATCGATCTGCCATTGAAAAAATATTTGGCTCGCATTGCGGAACGCTATCATGACTTGAACCAGTATCTTTATCCTTTTCTGTATACAACATTACATGTTAGCAAGTAATGATTCAGCGAACTAAAGCAGCACTTAAAGTTATAGGTAACATTTACTTTTGATTCTCTTGTTTTTTTCCCAGTAGCCCCAGTAGCCTTTTTTCCCAGTAGCCTTTTAACCTTGCATTAGATATTTCTTTTGGGCGTATCTTCATGGAATCATTCACATTTCACTCTTTACTCGGTGTCATCTTCTTTTTTTATTTTAAATTTTCCTAAGGTTCTCGCCCACTCAATATGGCTTCGACATCAATTGTTAGTTTATTAAGTGCTTCTAACACAAGCTTCTTGGCAAGTTCATGACCTCGCGTTCTGGTGTCGATCTGGTATGTGAATTTATGAATGTGATTGAGATAAGTGAGTCAATTTGCAGAATTTGGCAACATTTCTGACCCCTTACGATGTACATAACCATAACTGTTATATATGTCCCTTTTAGCATTAATGGACCATCGAAGTAAAATATATTTATCAGGAATTTTTGTTATATTTTTGTGCTGAAGAACCCTTAGAGTGTGAGCACATAATAAACCCATCATTTCAAATTTTTAACAACTACAGGTAATATCATAATTATCTATGTCCAGTTTAACAATCAAGGATCTATCTCTGTCCTTATTATCAAGACATCGAATATGAAATTTTGAATCCATATTAACGGAGCTCTCCACAGCAAGCCCACACAAACATGTAGAAACTGTGCTTCAAACATTGAATATAGCTTCCTTATGTAAAGTAGAGCAACCTGTCTCAACACGGGACTACTTTTTACAGCGGGAGAAATTGCAGATTGTTGACATTTAAAATATTTATCCTTCTCATTTATTCTCCAAGATTTCATGACATTTTCAAGACCCAAAAAACATTTGGTGGGGGTGCTTGTTTCCCTGGAGACACCATGAAAAATGTTATTGGTGGCCTCACTTCTTTGCGTTGATAGGACCCCCATTTCAAAAATTTCTTTATTGAAGGCGGTTGCCCAAGTATGTCTGATATTATACAATTCATCCAATCAAACATTCTCGTGTAGATTTTTTTTCTCGATCATTGCACCCTAAGTTTCTTCGAACACCTCTTCTGAGTCACATCTGCTCAAACATTTACAAAAAGCATCATTGACTCTCTTGCTACCCACGTCACAATGGACTTTTAAAGATAATTTCTTATATATGTGCCATTGACATAATCTATGTCTGGTGTGCGACAGACACTCTTCAATGGCTTTAGACATTGCTTGATCCTAATCAGTGAATATTGTTATTGGGTGCTTGTTATTCATTATACAGATAAAGACTTTGAATAACCACTTGAATGATTCAACCGTTTCATCTGACAAAAAACCAACACCAAAGAGAACATTTTGTCAGTGGCGATTTACACCAACAATCGGAGCACAACATAAAGTATTTATTCAGTCTATAACTTGTATCAAATATTATTACATCCTCAAAGCAGTTCTAATCACTCATGGACATCCCATAACTCCATAAGAAAATTCAACAAACTACCTAACTCATCAATTTGGAAGTCCCACGTAAACATTGGATCCTCCGCTTGCCGTTTAGTGAACAATTGTATGAGAGAATTAACATCCCCTAGTTCAATTTGAACTCTTCTATCTTTTTGTATGAAATTATAGGCATCGCTCTTCGTGAAATCAAAATTCTTCACTCCTCCAACCTCTGTAGCGAGGAATTTGAATGCATCGTTAGTTCTAATCCCTAATTTTGTCATTGATCTCAGGACATCAACACTGATTTCACTCATCTTTCTGCTGGAACAATAAATGTTTGTCACCGTCCTCCGCCAACGGATGGTTGCGACTTTCTATGAATTTCTTAACCGACCAGTTGCCAACCGACCAGTTGCCTTATCAGGTTCCCTTCTAAAACAACGACATATCAGATTATGGCTGGACAACCAGTCCTTGTGTCTGCTTTTTTGAACCTCACCGTAATATTATCCTTCAACTCTTTTTTGAAACTAGTCTTACCATAAACAAAATCCTTTGTCTTAATCTTCTTTGAATTCGACGGAAAACCACTGTGGTCCTTTTGCACAGTAAATCTAATATGGTGTGCATATACACAATATTGTTCATGGGCTTCCTTCTCATTGTGGAAAACTGCACGAAACAATTTCTCTGCCTCAGGTGACTGCAAATTTAAACATCAACATTAGCACCACTAAAGGAAATCAATACAAGACTACAATACATAAATCACATGGTCATAATACCATAATATAACCCAGATAACACTATTATAGTGCCAATATAATAGACCAATCAAATCACGTTATTATATCGGGATATGTTACTATCATCATCGTTAAAAGTCTATAATATACAGATAAAATCGTGATAAAACCACAATAACGCCATGATAACACAATTAGAACGCTAATATAAGACTCCAATAAAACATCTCATTAGATCAAATAACACTAGGATAACACCATGATAGTATCAAAATAACACCACACTGCCACCCACCATATATGATACCTTACAGGGAAAAAACACCCGCTTAAAACCACAATAACACAAGCATAACACCATCAACATAATACACCAAAACAAAACCAAGTTATCAGATCCAATATTACCTTAATAACACAATGAAATTACCAAAATAACACCAAATCCCCACGACAATAACATTACAAGCAAATGATATTGTAACAACTCAAAAAACAACAAGTATAGCACCGTGATATTACCTAAATAACACCACATCCCACACTAACCGAAACTTAGCGTTACACATCAGATAAAAACAAAACAAACTTCATTAACAAGACAAATATTTCTTTAAACTTAAATCCGTAGTAAAACAAATATAACCTACCTGTCGAATCTCTTTTGTCGCAACTAAACTCAGCTCCTTATCACGATTCTCGAAAATATTTTGAGATTCCAGCTCATTATCATGTCTCTCGCAAGTATCATGAGATTCCAGCATCATTTCTTTGTCAAGAAATATTTCCATCGAACCCTATCAACCGAATACAAATGGATCCCTAGAAAAGTAACGAAATGAGAATATCCCAAATACATAAATCTAATGGAGACAAAATACGACCTTTTCCGATTGGCGAGAAGTGAAAACGACAAAACTGTGTTTATTTTTGTGCTTGGGTAGAACTCGGGACGGGTCAGACGCAATGTAATATAATTTTTAGGATTGTGGGGACATATTCCATGTTATATTTTGTTATTGACTTCCACATATAGCCTTATATGCGTTACAAGTATGAAATAATTCTTCAATTTTGAGAGCATTATTTTTAGGCGAACAAACTTTTGGCTCCCCATCATTCTCTCTCTTTTCATCTTACATTGTGAGCGAGAATAGCAAGATGACGGCTTTCGGTCAGGTGGTGATCGGGCCTCCGGGCTCGGGGAAGACCACGTATTGCAACGGCTTGTCGCAGTTCCTCAAACTTATCGGAAGGTATTAATCTTAACCTTGCCCATTACTCGAACTTGAATAAGTTCCCCTTTCCTCGTCGGCCCTTTCTCTATTTTTTATTGTTAATTTGTTTTCATAACATATTCGCCGAATTTACATTCGTTGGTGATTAGGGATCGGACTGTGAACGAGATGCTCATCTATTAATTTTCGTGAATCATTTGTTTGAAATCATCGGTTCTATGCTCCGTTAAACGAAAATTCTGACACTTCCGTATGTGATCTCTCCGTGGGTGAGAAATGTAACAACACATTAATGTTACAGTAATGGACTTACAAGACTAAAATGCTGGCTTCAGCAAGAAGGGGGCTTCAAAACATCGAAATTACAAACGACAAATTAAAGCCCCCACCAAAAAGACCAAAATACATATAAAATTGGGCTTAGAGGATATGCAAATAAGATCACAGGCACCGTTAAGAGATAGTGCAAGCAACTACATAATATAAAATCTCAAACGACACATGCATGACACACAAAAGTTACTAGAAATTAAATATCCGAAATGCGCTTGATATTTCATCTTGATACTATGAAAACATTACTACTTTGGTTGAGCATTTATATATACAGCCATGTGTTATCATCGCCAATCAATCAACTCTAAACTCTAAAGTAAAATAAGGATTAGCTGAAAAAAAGAGTCTTTTGATAGAGTACCTATAAAGGCATGCAGTAAAATTTATAAAATCCACTGTCTCAATTCTCAAGTGAATTATTGTCCAATATCAGCTAACAATAAGCCATCTAGAGGTGTAGATAACTGTACATTATGATAGAAAGTATAACTGACTTTTAGCAACACTAATGATTCCATAATCCCTAGAAGTTCCTTAAATGAAGCAAATCATCTTCCAAATCTAGATAAACTATCAAATTCATAAAAAATATAGTCATAAAATAGTTTCATATCTCCGAAAGGTAATACTATTTTCTAGACCACATAACAACATTGATAAGATGTTTGAGTTCCTTTTGATATTGATGTTTGCAATTTTTATGGAAATAGAGCAATAAAGTTAATGCTTCTCTTGCAAATTTCAATCTACATTCACTAGATGCTAATCGCCATAACATGACTATTTATGCGACCAAGGTTAATAATTGTTATAGCTTAATATTATCCCCAGTCAAAAGGTGGGATCAGATTTAGGGTTTTAATCTGATCTAACTTGGTCATCATTTTGTTTTAAGGCTTCAACCAATCATGCTCAATTTGGGGAACCTTCAAAACCCAACTTTGTTTAAACCTTTAGGGCTTGCTTGATTTGGTTTAGAACTTGATAGACCTTACAAAATTGTTTGTGCTTAGATTAGCTCTAGCTTAAATTGAGCATTGGTTAATAGCTTGTTTACTCATGTTGGAGTTAATCTATTTTACCTTTTGGTTAATATAATCAAGTGCTTGAGTCTCACGGGTCATTGTAAGCTATGTTTTTTTTTCTAATACACCAAACATGATTAATGATCAAGTCATATGTAGTGTCCTCGATAATAGCTATTTTTTGCTTAGCCTAAACGCTAGACATGTTTAAAGTACTTATGACTCTACCCCACTTAGAATTTCAAACCTCGATGAAATAGGCCCTTTTAATGGAGCTTAGGGCTAAGATGAATCATCTCTTCTTGCCTATTGACTATTTTCTGCATGTTTTAAGCAAAACATACACGTTTATATACTGTAGGTTTGTTTGGTTGTTTTATGGGTTGTGTACAAGCTAGGTAAACAAAATCCTTCCCTTATTAGACTTCAAGTCAAGCTTTACTAATGGTGGATTGTGTAACAATAGAAAATTAAAATAATGCTTATTCATATTTGCAGTTTAGCTTATGGGTGAAGATAAACACATGCCATTAATGGATTAGAATTTAGGGTTAGTTTCTATTTTTCTGCTTATGCCCTACATTTGTTTATATTTGTACTATTTAAGGATTATTGTTTGTTGAATTTTTGTAAACCATTCTCAGTGGACCATCCTTTTTATGTTTGTATCGATTAGTAAATAGACATTGAGTTTGCAATAATTGGTTTAATGCCAAAGTTGAACTAGCTGTCAAATGTGGAAAATTATTTTCTAGCATCATAATTAAGCATCTAAAAGAAAGTTTTAATTGAAATTATGGGTTCATGAATTACTCTTTCAAATTAGTTTTTGGTTGGTTGTGTTTTCATGGTATATTAGAATATCTCATGCTCCTTGACTCTGCAATAAGTTTGATCCTGAGCATATTTTTGTTGCTTGTAAATCGAGGGCTAAGCCCAACCAACATCATTAATCGATTATATAACAAAATAATAAAATCATAGTCATGGGCTCAGAGATTAAAATGTTGACCAAGCAAGGATTAGACTTTTGAAGCATAGAACTACAAACAAGAAAGTTAAAAATCTCCTCTAGAAGACCAAAACACATAAAAATAGGTCTCATAGTGAATACAATTAAGAACACAAGCACCATCTAAACATAGTGTAGGCAACCACATAATATATAATTTCGAAAGGTACAGGCATGATATACGAAAGTCACTTTTATAAATTAACCATCTCAAAATGCACTAAATATTTTATTATGATACTAAAAAAATCACTTCTTGGTTGAGTCATTCATATATTTTTGTGTCTCAGTATTGCCCATCAAAAAAGAGAAATCAAAAGAAAAACCAGTTAGAAAAAGAGTTTCTTCACAGAGCAATAATAAGGGGAAGTTCTAAAAAATAGAATCAAACATCAAATTCCCCCAAGATCCGCTACCTTAAGATAGTTTTAATCCAATACTAGCGAGAAATAAACGGTCGAGAGATGTAGGTCATAGTACAATCATAAAAGAAAGTATAATCAACCTTCAACAATAAATGAGTCCCAATAATCCCCAAAAATTACAAGGAAGGAAATCATCTTCCAAAATCCAACATCCTAATCAACGTCAACTAAAATATGGTGACATGATAGCATCATATCTCAAGAATTGAATATTTTTTTCTTAAAGCACAACATCATTGATAGGATGTTTGTTCTCTGCAAGTTTCAATGCACATTTATTTGATCACCGTAACATGATCGGTTATGCAATAAAAGGTTAATTATTTTTGTAGTTTTATATTATTTTAAGTCGAAAGGTGGAACCAGATTTTGGAGTTTATTATGATCTAACATGGTCATGCTTCCTGTTTAAAAAAAAGTCAATGTTGCTCAATTTTGGGAACCTTCCTATCTCAGCTTAGGCAAAGTCTTTAGGGCTTGCTTGATTGGGGCTAGAATTGGGTAGAATTTACAAACTTGTTTGTGCTTAGGTTAATAGATCATTTACCAATGTTAAATTTAATCCATTTTGCCTCGAGGTTAAGTACTTGAGTTACACACTATCACGCTATCATGTTTGAACAATGAACCATTTGATTTTGGATCGATGATTTTCTGTATATCACACTCATGATTTGAATCACATCATCTTTAATTATAGTTTAGATTAAATTCAATCATAGTTGAGCTATGAATTTCAATAGATCCAATCACCGTCATTATTGGCCACCTTATGTACACCATGTCATCATATCGCTTGCATTAATGCATGCACTGAATATTTAAGGGACTTATTTAAAATCTCCAAATGATCTTAAAAATTTATCAGATGTTATCTAAGGGATCACATGTTAAGGTTTAAACTAAAGTCAAATTCAAATCTATTTCAAATCACATTCAAATCAAGTTAAATCCTTAATTCTAAGTGTCATATCTAGCCTTATTTGTCTAATCAAACTAGGTGAACTATCCATGAACAACAAGCATAGACACATGAATCTTTGGCCCCCTAGGCTAGTTTTAGCGTCCTTAGTGAGTTATCCCTTTGCTTGCCCTATGACGTTTGGCCTCTGTTTACTCTATTTATTTAGGTACAACCTTCTTTTATTGGGGGTTACTGAATTGGCCTTGCTCTCTTTTATGAATCTGGCCTTGCTCTCTTTTATGAATCTGGCCTCTTTTATGAATCTGGTTTATTGGGGGTTACTGAATTGGCCTTGCTCTCTTTTATGAATCTGGTTCTATCCTCAAGTGATGGTCTGAATAATCTTAGACTACTGCAGTTTACCTTTGACTTTAGCTTCCTTAGTCAAAACTAGGTGTTTTCTTAGTCTCCCTTGTCTAACTTAGTTCATTCTAAGTGATGAATCTCCTTAATTCTAGGTGAAATTCTAGACTTATTCATCTCATCAAATTATGTGAATCACACGTGTCTAACTTAGTTCATTCTAGGTGATTATTCTTCCTACTTTTATGTTAAACCCATATACTTGTTCGTCTAACCAAGTTAGGTGAATCATTAGTCTCTAATTTAATTCATCCAAATCATGATCCTCCTTACTTAAAACCATAAACTTAAATGCTTGAACAATTAGGTGAATTACCTTTGTGCTTATTTCTCTAGCCATATCAGCCAAACTCTTTCATTTCTTAGTTCTAGGTGTTACCCCCTTTTTTTTTGGCTTAACCTAATTAGGCAAATCTATCATTATTTTGAAACCATGTTAACCTTTAACCTTTAGTCCTAAGTGATATGCCTATATTTGTTTACTTGATCAAATCAAGTAAAATAGCTTTAAGAACCCAAATCTCTTTGACTTGAGTATTCCTTAGTGAGCTATTTCTTAGCCCGTCTTGGGATATTTGACCATTATCTACCCTATTCATCTTAGTCATATCTAGATTCAGATCTATTAAAGTGATACTAGGCTTGTTTAGCTGAGTTGACTGTAAGTGATGATTATGTCCTAGTTTTATCTATTCTATTTGTGGCCATACATACCTCTAATGACTATAGGTGTGTCCTTGGTAAGGGTGTCAACAAGTCGATTTGAGATTGAATTTTAATTAAGTTCGAGCTTGAGCTAAATTCTATGAGTTTAAGTTGGTTCGTGTGTGTGTGTGTGTGTGAGTTAAATTGCCTAAATAACTTATTTAACAATTGTTGTAAGTTAAAGATAATTACAACAATTATAATTATGAATAATATATAATTGTTGATGGCCTAAATAAGTTAATATAAAGAATTAACTTATTTTTCTTTATATAATTGTTGTAATAGAATAACCAAAATGAGAAATTAGAGAAGAAATTATAAGAAATCATTTGATATAAATAAGAATATATTTAAAATAATTTTTCAACAAATTGGTATTTATACATGAATTTTAATTTGTTTTAAAGGTCTTTTGTATTAACATTCTTTAATCAAGCCGGTTTATGCTCACGTTTGGCTAGTTAACTCATTAAGCTCAATTCATGAGCCATTTATTGGGCTAAGCGCAGGCCGACTCATGAGTTTCTTGACTCAGTTACGACCTTACTCCTTAGCCATTCTTCATCTAAGTTAATTCGTTGAAGGTGATGATATTCTCTTTCACTCTAGGTGAAATACCTAGATTTGCTTGCACACATTAGGTAAACAACCCTTATTTAGGCCCTTAGGTGATGTGACTAGAATTGTTTACTTGGCTTAATCAAGTTAACCCTTTCTACTAGTAACAATTTAAAATAAAATCATTTCTTAGATTCTTATTTGACATATCTATACCTCTTTGTTTGCGCCCAATTAAGCAAGTATTCACTTATCCTTATTTCCAAAACCATAGATCTTCTTACTTAGCCCAATCAAGAAAATACTCGCCTATCTTTTTGATTCAAAATCATAACTTCACTTGCTTGGTCCAATCAAGTAGTATTCACTAAGGCTTAAAGCATGTGGAACTCTTCTTTAGCCTGAAAGCTGATTTAGTTCAATCTGCTTTGCCTAATCATGAAATTATCATCTATCCTTACTCTAAATTCTTTGATCCATTTGCTTTGCTTAGTCAAGAAAGTATTCCTTTATCTTTAGGTTCAAAGCATTAGGTTCAAAGCATTAGATTCATCTTTAAGTTCAAAACCTTATGTTTACTTGCTTTGCCCAATCAAGCAAGTACCCTCTTTTCCATAGGTTTAAGACCTTAGGTTTAGTTTCTTATCTTTAGGCTCATAAGCCTTAGTCTCGCTTGCTTGGCCCAATCAATCAAGTGACTCTTTACCTTTTGGGCCCATTTTCTTGGCCAAATCAGGCAAGTGCATATCCATTCTCAAGCCTAAAGGTTTACGTTCTCATGCCGTGTTCAATCAAGCAAGTTTATCTTGCATTTTTAAACCCACTAGTTAATATTGTTTTGTAGTGTAGCGTTGACATGTTATGATGCTAGGCTTATAGGAATTAAATTTTTTACCTAAAATTGTAAGCAACTCAAAATCAACCAGAGGTTAAAAGATTTTTTTGTAAGAATTGCATGACTTCTTAAAATTAAGCTATGATTTGAAAAACAAAATGAATTCAAAATGCCTTCTTATGGATCTCAGTGTGCAATTTAGTATTTGACTAATTATTTTATTCATAAGAATGTCCTTATTCAAATCAATTAAATTTAAGTCATAGTTGACACACATATATGCATGACCACGAGTCTCATATGTTGAAATAAAAGCTCCCACAATGAACCACGATTAATTATGATAAGGTGGAATTGAGCCTTGTTAAAATGAAAGGAAATAATTAGATGAGGGTTGCTGAATTTCTTAAGTTTTCTACTTTCCAATGACTTGAACTAGGGATTGGGAATTTGAAGTAGCAATCATTAGCCTGTAACCTGAAGGATTCTATAGGGGCCACCGAAATATGTGATGGCGATGGAAATGGTTGATTTCTTGGTTCATCCTATGATTGGGAGGTGTTTGGTTTGGGTGTGGAGAAATGGATATTGAACGCAAATAGGAAAGAGAAGTTGGAAAGATAAATGGCCATAGCAATGATTTTGATCGAGGATTTGCAAGTGATGCTAGAAGAGGTGAGAAAAAGTTGGTGAGTGGAAAAGTTGGCATGTCATTCTTAATGCAGGCCCAGGCATATTGAACGATTGCTGAATCTGACAAGGAAATTTGAGGCAGCCCAACAAGTATTGCAGCACCAATGGAAGATCTATTATGTGAAAGGAGACAACTGAATGATCAAATATCTTATCAGTCACCCATAGTCTGTCTGAATATTGCTTATTGTCTACATGACTGTAAAGCACTTAGAGAATGGGAACTCATATTTTATGTATAAATATATTTAATACTTTGAACTGTGGCTTTTGAAATCTTCTTTAAAAGGCATTGATTCACTTGGCTGCTTCTAAAATGTCACAGTTTATGAATATCCTTACCTCATATGGCTCATGTCATGATCAATTATTCTTATCAGTCGCCTCATGATCTCTTGTTTTATTCTGTTAACGTGGAGGTAGAGGATTCAATTGTGGTGTTGCCATTGATACGATGACTAAAAGAATTTGCCTAGGACTTCAAGTTCCATCAATATTCATCAGGGTTTTTATCCATGAAAAATTGTTAATTTTGAATGGATGAAGCTAAGTGTTTAGCTAGTAATGATTAATTAGTCAGGGATGAGTGACAATTCTGGATGTTGTTTTGCTTATTGATTTGATTACTTATTTGCAAATTAAACTCTAAATTAAATAGTTTGCTAATTCAAAAGATTAAATCAATTTTCTGGATAGCTAATATTGCCCAATTAAATCTCTTAAGCTATTTATCTATCAACTGCATCATAGTTGATTTGAATTATGCAGATTCTAACCCCGTTTGTCAGCAGGTCCTCCATGATTTATCCCCATTTTTATCACCGCAATTGCAAACTAACACAGGGATGATGACTCATTCCTACGTGGCATGCAGGGAAAATTTGATGGACCAATTGGACTCAAGCCTGTGCATTTGAGTTATTTTCCCCTGATTCGGATTAGCCAATGATTAATTTTGTTTCTTGATCAAATATTATGGTTGCCCGGTTTACTACTTGTTGATACGTTACCTTATATGGCAACTATGCAACATCGTCATCATTAGCCTTATCTCAATTATTGAGAGTTCTCTTTATAAGATAAAACTGTATACTACTTATATGTATTATATCATGATAGATTCTTTTTTGGGTGCACCCTAGCTGGTTTAAAACTTTAAGATTGTACTGTGGATTGTGGATTTGCATATGAGTGAAAAAAGGAATTAATTATTAATGTAGACTATGAGCAAGAGACAGAGAGAGAGAGAGAGTTGTCTTGTTGGTTATTGGCATTGATAACAATAATATTATTATTTTTGGGAGTAGGAAGAGAGAGAGAGAGAGAGAAAGAGAGAGAGAGAGAGAGTTGTGTTGATGGTTATTGACATAGATAACATTAATAATGTTGCCAAGAGGAAAAGAGATTAAAAATTAAGATTTCATTTTGAGTACGTATGGTTCAATGCAAGTAACTTTGTAATTCATGGGAGTTACATGGAAGGTTTTAAAATGTTGGCTGATGTAAGTGGAAGCTATCTTTGGGGTCTAGATGGTATTTATCCTTTTTTTAAACATAAAATATTGGCTTGGAATGGCGTGAAAATATATGTTTTGGCCACCATTTTTTTTTGTTCTATCTGTTTTAAGCCCATTTCATCATATTATATTTGTGCTTTTATTTTTTAAAAATTTATGGAGTGTCTCACAAACCATTGTGAATGAATTGCATTATGACTTTCAAATGATTATTCATTTGTTGTAGGAAAGTGGCTGTTGTCAATTTGGATCCTGCAAATGATGCATTGCCGTATCCTTTCAACTGTGAATTTTCTTTTTAAGTGGTTATTTATTATCTTTTATGAAATGCTGCATGGCTTTCCTTTACCAACATAGATATGATTGTGCTATTAATATTGAAGACCTCATTAAGCTTGGTGATGTTATGGCAGAACATTCTCTCGGACCAAATGGAGGTTTATTCTTAAATATTCCTTTTTACTGCCTTTGGAAGTATGTTTATATAAATGCATTTAGGGATACACCCATGTAAATATAGTATCATCCGTTGAGAGAGAGAAATTTTATATTGAATGCTGTCAGAGATCACGTGCTATAAATAGGCAATATAATCTGAAAACAGAGAGAAAAATTACTTAGGAGATTATCCTCATTTAAGAGGAAATAAAAACACAATAACAATGTGTATCTGAATATTGTAGTTTTTGTATCAACACTTGTCTAAGTAAGTTTCCTATCATAACACTTGGCTTTAAGTTGGAGCATATATATCAATAAATTTAGCTTTTTTACCAAAAGTGGAAAGAATAAAAAGCCCTCAACGTTTGATAAAAATATTGGTCATTTATTTTTTTTACTCGAAACATGAGGATTGATGATCATCTTCAGCAAAATTGCATCTTTGATGAAGTGATGACCTACTTCAATATTTTTGGTTCTTTCATGGAAGCTATGATTGCTTGGAATACTTAAAAAAATAGTTCTTTGATTATCTTAGGGTCCGTTTGGGGCAGCTTATTTGGTGCGGTGGCGTTTTGAAAACGCACCTGGTCTGTTTGGGTAAACTGCGTTTTGACAGCACAGTTGACAGCTTATGCGTTTTCAAAACGTTGAAAACAACATTTTCACACCGCACCTGTTTAGGTGCGGTGATAGCTTTCTGACCGCGATCTGACAATTAAAAAAAAATAAAAATATGACTTTGCTTCAGTCCATATGCAGCTTTTCAAAGCTTACATATATTGACCAACCTTTGGTCAACATACTCAGGAGGCTATTCCATTAAAATTATTTTGGTAAGATCTACATAGAGAAAAGCTTTATTGATGTTTTTTATATAATAAATAATTCTGAATTAAAGATTATATGTAGATGATGACGTAGATTTAGGTTGAACAATTGGTTAAGAAATCTAGAAGTGGTTAATACCATGAATTTGTGTATATCCTTGGGTCACCAGTTGAGACATATAAAGACCAATACAGCCATCAGATTGAAACTTAATATTGAAGACCCATTGACAAGAAATATATGTAACTCTTTTAGGAGGTTTAACCATTCTCAGCTATGACATTCTAGATCACCCATTTCATTATTCATAGCCCAATTCTAATTAAACTCAAGCAAGTCCTTT
This sequence comes from Phalaenopsis equestris, assembly GCF_001263595.1. Lineage (NCBI taxonomy): Eukaryota > Viridiplantae > Streptophyta > Magnoliopsida > Asparagales > Orchidaceae > Phalaenopsis > Phalaenopsis equestris. Next base: position 414,885 of record NW_018165049.1, read on the forward strand.
TGGTGAGATAGATAAAATAGGCATTCAAAAGAAAAGTGATGAAAGGAAGCGAGCAAATGAGAAAAGATTGTTATGGATGACTAGTTCATTGGACTTTACCTTTGCAGAGAAGATGGAGAGATTCTGATTAATGGTATAAAATTGCTGAGCCATAAAGATGAGATGGAAGGAGGTTTTGGAGAGGAGCTAGTGATGCCTGTGAGTATAAGGTTGTAAGGGAGGAGGGAGGAGGGAGGAGTTGGTGTCAGGGCCAAAGGTGGTAGAGGCGCAAATAGAGAATGCTTATAGGAGATGAAGTGGAAGCAAAGTAGGGATATCACATGAAAGTTAACATCAACCAAGTAAATTTTCTAGTTGGATTGTCATAACATTAATGTCAAGCATGAGAATAACCTAAGAAGATGTGTTGAATGACGCGGGGGGATTTTGCCCCGATCAAGCTGAAAGGATATACAAAACACAAATAGCTAAAGATTCAAGGAGTTAAGTAAAAATATGATGTATGAGAAATAAAAAATAAATAGTGGAGTAGCACCATTCAAAATGGTAGATGAAACTTGATTTATTGACATGCAAGAAGAATAACATCCCCTCAGTAATGGCATCAAAATCACTAAGGTGTGAGCAATGCCAATAAGAAGACGATTGTTGAGCTTTACTATCATATTTAAATGAGATTTATAAGATTTATAGGATTAATGTATGATTTCAATGTCAATTAAAAAAGAGAAAAAAAAAAACTGCATAAATTCAAGAACATTATTTAGCACTAAGGGTTATAGATTTGAACACGAAACTTCACTTTTTGTCTTGATAGAATAAATTGATATGGTTCTTCAAATGATATTTCAACGGGTAAACTCAAGTGATTTGGGTATGATCATCTATGAAGAAAACAACAACAACAACAAGCCTTTATCCCACTAAGTGGTGTCGGTTACTTGAATCTTTTTTCTCCATTGTGTTCTATTGAGTGTTATATTTTCATTTAATTCTAATAAATTAAGATCATTTTTTATACATGAACAAAGTATTTTTAGGTCTATCTTTACCTTTCTTAAAATAATTCGATTCTAAAACATCTACTCTTCTAACTGGATCATCAGATGGTTGATATTTAATGTGACCAAAATATCTAAGATGCCTCTAATATTGTATGCCATTGGAGCTACACTAACCCTTTCAGGGATATATTCGTTTCACATTTTATCTCTAATTGTAAAGCCACTCATCCACCCAAGCTTTCTCTTCTCAACAACACTTAATGAATTTAGGCTTCTCTTTTTTAGACCAATATTCTTTGTCATAAAGCATTGCATGTCTCACCGCCATCTTATAAAATTTCCTTTAAGTCCAAGCGGTACCTTTCTATCACACGGTATACTTGATGCATTCCTTCACTATAACCATCCAACTTTGAATTCTACTAATAGCATCCCCATCTATATCACCATCACTTTGAACAATAGACCCGAGATATCTAAAACGTTCACTCCTTTTAATGACTTGATCACCTATTGTCACAGTTCTACCATTAGATCTACTACTACTAAAATTATATTTAATATATTCAATTTTAGATCCACTAAAAAAAATATTTAGACTCTAAAGTTGACCTCCATTATTTAAGTTTTTCCTGAACTATTTCTCTAGTCTTATCCACAAGAAGGATACCATCAACGAAAAGCATATCTAAGGTACATCCTCCTGTAAATGTCTAGTAAGAACATCCATAGCTAAAATAAAAGATATAGGCTTAAAACTGATGCGTGGTGTAATCCAACTAAAATAGAAAATACTTGGTCAATCCCCATTCTGTTTGAACAAAAGTAACTGCTCTAGCATACATCTCTTTAATAAGTTGAATATAAGTCATATCAACACTTTTCTTTTTTAGAACTCTTCAAAGAACTCTTGAAACTTTATCATATGATTTTTCTAAATTAACAACAAATATATGTATGTCCTCTTTACTCTCTCTAAACTTGTTCATAAAATCTCTCAGTAAATGTATAGCTTCCATATTAGACTTGCCCAACATAAATCAAAATTGATTTTTTGAAACTTTTGTATCACGTCTTAACTCATGTTTAATTACTCTCTCATAATTTTAATATGTGACACATTAATTTAATTCATCTATAATTAGCACTCTCTTGTGCATTTCCTTTATTCTTAAAAATAGTGATCAAAATACTATTCCTCCACTTCGTAGACATCTTTTTAGTTTTTAAATAATATTAAAAAAATTTAGTAAGCCAAGAAATTTCCAAATCTTCTAAATATGTACCATTTCTATTGGGATACTATCAGATCCCACTGATTTTATATCATTTTTTTAAAGCCTCATCAAATTCTATTTTACTAATATAACGGTAAATAAAATGTTTTACCATTATTAATGATATTAAGATTACTAAAGTCGATTGTATCTTTCATTATCTTAATTAAAATATTTATCAAAATATGTCACACACCTATGTTGAATATCCTCATCTAAGAAAAATACTTTTTGATTTTCATCCTTAACACTTGAACTCAATCTTTACTTTTCTTATCTCTTTGCTTGACTAGTCTGTACATATATCCTATTTAGTATCTAACCTATCATAAAGATCTCTAAAAATAGATATCTTAGCATCACAAATTATTCTTTTAGTCTCTTTACGAGTCATCTTATGTTTTTCTCAAAATTTAAAGCTTTTACATTTAAGTCAATTTTGATAATAAAATTTTTATATTTTATCTTTTCTTAAAAATTATTATTCCATCACAAACTATTTTTATTTATAAGAATTCTTTTTTATTTTCCAAGTACATATTTTGCAATATTTTTAACAATGTGTGTTACTTATCTTACATAACATTAGCTTTTTCATGAACATCTAAAATCATTAAATATTGAAGTTTATTTAAAAAAAATAATTTTATTATATTTTTAAAGTACACCTATGTACCCATATCTAATTTTATGATAGTATTTCGCTGTATTTTTTATCTTCTAACTCTTCATCTTAAAATCTAAAACTAATAATTAATGTTGAATACTTAAGTTTTCACTTGGAATGATCTTGCAATCTTTACAATCTCAAGGATCTCCTTTTCTCAAAAGAAATTAATCAATTTGTGCTTTATTAGATCCATTTTTATTAGTGATAATATGCTCAAATTATTTTCTTAAATAAAATATTAACAATAATAAAATTATAACAGTAACAACAAGCCTTTATCCTACCAATTGGGGTGAAGCGTTTTTCTCCATCATGTCCTATTGAGTGTCATATTTTCATTTAATTCTAATAAATTAAGATCATTTTTATACAACATGCCTAAGTCTTTTTAGGTCTACCTTTATCTTTCTTAATATAAGTAGAATCTAAAACATCCACTCTCCTAACTGGATCATCAGATAATCATCGTTTATTGTGACCAAATCATCTATGACGACCGTCTCTAATATTGTCTGCCACTGGAGCTTCACCAAACCTTTCACAGATGCATTCATTTTGCATTGTCTCTATGAGTCATGCCACTCATCCACCTAAGCATTCTCATCTTAGTAACACCTAGTTTTGTGCTTCTCTTTTATAGAACAAGCGCCATAAAGCATTGCGGGTCTCGCCACCTTCTTATAAAATTTTTCCTTAAAGTCCAAGCAATACTTTTCTATCACACAATAGGCTTGATACATTCCTCCACTTCAACCATCCACCATGAATTCTATCAATAACATCCCTATTTATATCACCGTCACTTTGAACAATAGAATCGAGATATTTAAAACATTTACTCATTTTAATGATCTGATCACCCCTTGTTACAAATCTGCCACTAGATCTATTACTACTAAAATTATATTCCATGTATTTAGTTTTAGATCTACTCAAATGAAGGCCTTTAGATTCTAATGTAGACCTCTATAATTCAGGTTTGTCATCAGCGAAAAGCATAAATCATGGTATATTCTTCTGAAAATGTCTATTAACTGCATCCACAACTAATGCAAAAAGATACGGGTTTAAGGCTGATCTCTGATGTAAACCAACTAAAATAGGAAAATGCTCGGTCAATCCTCCTTATGTTCGAACACAAGTAATAACTCAAATATGCATATCGTTAATGACTTGAATATAAGTTATATAAATACCTTTCTTTCCTAGAACTCTCTAAATGACTTCTCTTGGAACCTTATCGTAAGTTTTTTCTAAATCAATAAAAATCATATGTAGATCCTTCTTACTCTTTTTGGACTTCTCCGTCAAACCTCTCAATAAATGTATAACTTCCACTTTATAAATGCTAGGCATAAATCTAAATTGATTATGAGAAATCCTTTTATCAGATCTTAAGATATGTTTAATTATGTTCTCCCATAATTTTAATGGATGACACATTAACTTTATTTTTCTAAAACTTGCATACTCTTATGCATCCTCTTTATTCTTTAACATGGGGACCAAAATACTCTTCTTCCACAACTCAGGCATCTTTTTAGTTTTTAAAATAACATTAAAAAGTTTAGTAAGCTAAGTAATTTCCAAATCTCCTAAATATTTCTATGTTCCAATTGGGATATCATCTGGTTCTACTAATTTTCAACCATTGGTTTTCTTTAAATTAATATCAACTTTTTTGTTAATGCGATGATAAAAAAAATATTATTTTTAACGATATTAAGATCATTAAGGTTTATTTTTTTCATCAAAATAATTATCAAAATATCTCACCCATTTATGTTGAATATCTTTCTCTAAGAAAAATACTTCTTCATTTTCATCTTTAATACACTTTTACTTGAATTAAATCTTTATTTTTCTTTTCTCTTTGTTTGGTTAGTTGATACATATTTCTTTCACCCTCTTTAGTATCTAATCTATCATAAAAGTCACTAAAAACAGAATTTTTATTATCACATACTATTCTATTAGACTATGTACCTGTTATCTTATATTTTTTTCAATTATCTAAGTTTTTTACATTTAAATCAATTTATATTAAAAAAACTTTTTATAATTTATCTTTTCTTGCATGTTATTATTTCATCACCAATTATTTATATTTATGAAAACTTTTTCTTTTGATTCTCCAAGTAAATTCTTTGTCACTTGTTTAATAGTACTTGTTACTTTATCCCGCATAAAATTAGCTTCTTCATAAAATTCCAATCTTAAAAATTTGAAGTTTACTCATAAAAATAATTTTATTTGTATCTTTTATATGCTCCAATTGAATTTTATGATAATTTTCTATTGTAATCCATAATTAAGAATCGATTTTGTGCACTTAAATTTTTGCTGGGAATGATCTTACAATGTTTACTCTCTCGATCTTTTTCTCATAAGAAAATAATCAAATTGTGTTTTATTAGATCCATTCTTATATGTAATGTAATAAGTAATAATAATATGCTCATCTCTTTTTTTAAATAAAATATTAGCAATAGTAAAATTATAATCTAAAACAAAATCTATTATGGTTTTACGTTTTTCATTAATCACTCAAAAATCGCAGCCACCATGCATATTTCTAAAATTTTCTGACTCTTACCATTATGTTCATTTAAATCTTCTCTAAAAAAATTCTTATTTCAAGAGGTATTATTTTTATTAATTCTTCTAGGTCATTCCAAAAATATTCTTTTGAACCTGTATCTAAACATTTACTTGAGGAGCATAAACACCAATAACATTGAAAATCTTAGTATCAACAACAATCTTTATGACTATAATTCTATCTCAAATTCTTTAAGTTTATAATAATATGCTAATTTCTTTTCTTAAATAAAATATTAGCAATAATAAAATCATAATCTAAAACAAATCTAATATGGTTCCACATTTTTCATTAATCACTCAAAAATAGTAGTGACCATACATATTTCTAAAATTTTCTGACTCTACCATCATGTTCATTTAAATCTTCTCTAAAAAAATTCTTTTTTCAAGAGTTTTTATTTGTATTAATTATTCTAGGTCATTTCAAAAAATTTTCTTTGGAACTTATATCTAAACCTACTTGAGGAGCATAAACACCTATAACATTGAAAATCTTAGTATCAACAACAATCTTTATGACTATAATTCTCTCAAATTCTATTAGTTTATAATAATATGCTCTTCTTTTTTCTTAAATAAAATACCAGCAATAATGAAATCATAATCTAAAACAAAATCTAATATGGTTCTACATTTTTCATTAATCACTCAAAAATCGCAGCCACTATGCAAATTACTAAAATTTTCTATGACTCTTCCATCATGTTCATTTAAATATTCTCTAAAAATATTCTTTTTTCAAGAGGTATTATTTGTATTAATTCTTCTAGGTCATTTCAAAAATTTTCTTTTGAAGTTATATCTAAACCTATTTGAGGAGTATAAACACCTATAATATTGAAAATTTTAGTATCAACAACAATCTTTATCATTATAATTCTATCTCAAATTCTATTAGTTTTGACAACATTATCTTTCAAACTCTTATCTATAATTATACCAACACCATTTCTAGTGTCTCTTATCTGAAAATCAAAGTTTAAATCCTTAAGTTATCAGTTTCTTTAGTTTTATCTTCAACTCATTTAATTTCTTGAATTGATAAGATATTTGTCTTCTTATGAATCATAATATCTACTAATTTAATTAATTTATCTGTAGAGTACCTGTATTCTAAGATTTCATCATGCTATTAATTTTATGGATTAACTTCTTTGCCCGTAATAGTCCATAATGTGAGAACCTTATTGGGCGCCGGTGTATCAACCACTGCACATTTTTCATTGTAATTAGGTCATACAACGCATCACTTCCAAGAGATGCTCTATCATTTACATAATGATTTAAAGGAGTCATCTCATAATTTATCAACAAAAAATTTACGTTGATTGTCAACTACCTAACACAACCCTCCAATTTTGACATCTAGGGCTTTAGACCGGGCAATGATAGTGTTCAATAACATGTCCAAAATCGTAGCTGCCATGAATATTTATAAAATTTTTTATCACTCTACTAACATGTCCATTTGAATCTTCTCCAATAAAAATATTTTCTTCAAGAAGTCTTCTTGTATTAATTCTTTCAAGCCATTTCAAAAAATTTTCTTTTGAATATAAATCTAAATCTACTTTAGGAGCATAACTATTTATAATATTTTGAATCTAAGTATCAACAACAATCTTTAGGGTTATAATCCTATCTCCAAATTTATTAATTTTTAAAATATCAATGTTTAGGGTTATAATTCAATCTCCAAATCTATTAATTTTTAAAATATTAACTTTCAAACTCTTATTTATAATTATAGTTGCAACATTTCTTGTATGACTCCTACATGATTATCAAAGTTTAAAACTTAAGTTATCAATCTTCTTAGCATTTTCTTAAACTCATTTATTTTCTTGAATGAATAACATATTTATCTTTTTATAAATCATCATATGTACTAATTCCATTAATTTACCTATTAGAGTATTTATATTTTAAGTTTCTATCTTAATATTAGTTTTATAGACTAACTTTTTTGCCCGCATCCATCCATAATGTGAGAATTCTTGTTTATTTAACATTATACTTGAGTGCTAGTGTAGTATCATTGCACAGTTTTTATTGTATTTAAGCCATACAACACGCTGTTTCTAGGGGACAATTTAGCATTTACACAATGATTAAAAGGATTTATGTTATGATTTTTGACAAAATAAAAAGAAAAAATTGAGAAGGCTAGGAATATGACTTGACCCTTATATGTCAGAGTGAACTATGTAAGAAGGGAAACTTTTATATGGGGATGTGGAGGAGGGAAATGATATACGATGAAGTTTACCCTAACATTTACACAATGATTTAAAAGATTCGTTTCATGATTTTTTTGATATAAAAAAAAAAAATTGAGATGGATAGCAATGTAATTTGGCCCTTATATGTCAGAGTGAACCATGTGAGAAGAGAAACTTTTTTATGAAGATGTGGATTAGGGAAATGATATATGACGATGTTTGCCATACTCATTGGCAAGACGCCCATGTTTCGAAATGGACAATAAAGCATCAGTAAAACTTTGAAGATGACAAGGAAAATGAGCCAAACACCTTGTCATTGATAAGGAAAATATTATATAAGGTAGCGGGATCAATAAGTTTGAGATAATAAGAACTGTTAGTTTCAAAACTTTCAATTGTCTTCATTATACTGAGATCCTAAAAAATATAGTAAGTAGGATAAAACATTGTCGAGTAATTGATGATTTTTATACAATACATAGATAAAAGGTGCGCATAAACAATCTTATAGAATTGTTTGAAGTTAAAGAGTAGGAAATATGGACAGATAAATCCTTTTCTTGAGGCCAATGAAAGAAAGCGATCAATAACAATAGTATGTGGGAGAAAATTTATTGAAAGAGAGAAGATTAATTGTCAGTCAACTATCGTATGTGAGGAATCACCCAAGTCTAAACCCAGGATGTACCAATAGGTACAAAATTTATGAGATTGCATGAAGGGCTGAGACAGATGACTATTTTTGTTAAATCGACCATAATCTTATCGAGAGAGAATAATAAATCTAAAGGATGCAACGCCATTTGGAGGAGTGGGTTGGATATTGACTTGTACCGAGTCGTGGAGGGATAGAATTTGTTTGACTGCAACGTTGACAGGGAAGGAGAATTTTATGACCATGATCAAGCCCACCGCCAAGAAGTCTGCTAAATTTTTTATTCCCTTGACCATCTCTAGAATTATTAACCAACCCGAGCACCTCAAGTATTATTAACCTAGGCGGCTTGGTCAAGACTACGAAGCAGAGACAAGTAGAGTTTTGTGACATTGAATTCAAGTGAGAGTAGCCACAATATTAGAAGCTGTAAAGTCAACTATCCATTGAAATTGTACACTTTACAAAGAAGGATGGAGGCTAGGGGAAAAAATGCTGACGAGGAATTCTTCCTTTTAGTTTTGTCATGAATAATTGGATTAGTAGTAAGGGATGGTATATAACTCATCTTATTTGTCACACAAGGTGCTTTTGTATTCTTGGATTAAATTGTTGTTTTAATGAAGTTAAAATATCTTAAAATAGAGAGCAGATGTGAGAGAAATTTGTTTTCAAAAAGTATATGGAGCGATCAAAATACTACAGTTTCTTGACACAGTCTTGAACAATCATTATTGCAACAATGGAATTTTAAAGATTATTGAGAAACCATGTAAGAACAACATATTAAGAAGCTTTTCATTTTGAAAACTTGATGTTGTTGGAGTTTGAGGAGAGACACCAAGGTGGTGGAGTTTGTCATGTGAATCGACTAGGGAGAAAAAGGCCCTCAACCATTGGAGATAAGTATTGCCCTCAACCATTGGAGATAAGTATTGCCAATGGTTTACACTTAAGTTAATTTGTTGCAATAACAGTCTTTCACTATAATTTCTCTTCATGATGGCATCATCTGCTGTACATTTTTGATTGCATCAAAGAGATGAATTCTCAACAGGTGGTCTCCATAATTTTTCTAGACAGTTTATGCTTTATTTGCATTCTATTATATTTAGTCCACTCACTCTTTTGAAGTGTATAATGCAGGTCTAGTTTACTGCATGGATTACTTGGAAAAATATATTGATTGGCTATTATTCAAGTTGAAACCTCTTCTCAAAGGTAGTAATTTTTGACCTTCTATATTGTATGATTTGCTGGTGAGCTAGGATTGTATCATAATGTACTGCTAGCTTTCAATTTTAATGTATAGATTATTTCACTTGTACAACAATGTGACAATATTTGTATATGAATTCAAATTTTTGGGTGGTTTTGATATTTAATATGCAACTATATGGAGCAAACTGTAGGGCATTTCAACTGTATGGCTACTATAGAGGTAAATAAAGAAATTTAACAAGAATTTAAACGACTGCAGAGCCCTACCTGCAAATGCAAAGAACCATTTATGAGGTTATCCTTATATTTCGTTATAGCCATTGCTAGGTCTCGATCTTTTGTTGGGCTACTGACAATCAATGATTGCAGGTCAAAACTGAGAACAACTAAATATGAATACATAGAGGATAAATTGTGTAAAGAAAAATGGAACAAAAATTAAAGTGATGAGACACATTAATAAATGTTCTTTTCAAAATTTCATACTTGGTTTTAATGTTTTTGTATATATGAGGAAGATGAGTTTAGTTCTTCTAGAGAGAGTTTTTGATATAATATAAAATTGGGTAAATAGAAGGAGACGAACCTAAACCAAATTTACTGGTGACTAGCTATGGATTCTCCATGAACACCCAAAATCTAATTGGAAGGTCCACACAATTTTACTGCATGTTGCCTAATTGCAGGAACATAAGCAATGTTTAATATAAAGCACTATAAGTGTATTTGTCAATTTTCCATGCACAGTACTATATGTTTGGATGATAAGGGGTAGAAATGAGCTTTCGGTGTAGTGAACATGGCTTTTTCTTTCTATAGGACATTAGAATGTATTTTAGGTTCCGCATAATAATAATATTGATTAAATTTTCACCAACCAAACTATACTCTGGTCACTATCAAGTTCCACACAACTTATGCTTCCCTTTAAATATTCCAAAACTACATGCAAAGAAGAATATCCTTAAACATCACAACTATAAGCTCAATACAACAACAACAACAACAAAGCCTTAATTCCACTACGTGGGGTCGGCTACATGAATCCTTTTTCTTCATTGCGTCCTATTTAGTGTCATATTTTCATTTAGTTCTAGTAAATTAAGATCATTTTTAATACAATAAGCCCAATTCTTCCTAGGTCTACCTCTGCCTTTCTTAACACTAGTCGAATTTAAAACATCTACTCTCCTAATCGGATCATCTAATGGTCGACGTTTAATATGACCAAACCATCTAAGACGACTTTCTCTAATTTTGTCTGTCACAGGAGCTACACCAACCCTATCACAAATATATTCATTTGGCATTGTCTCTAAGTGTAAAACCACTCATCTACCTAATCATTCTCATCTCGGCAACACTTAATTTATTAATATGCTTCTCTTTTAAAGGCCAACATTCAACGCCATAGAGCATTGCAGGTCTCACCACCGTCTTATAAAATTTTTCTTTCAGTCTAAGCGGTACTTTTCTATCACACAAAAGGCCCGAAGCATTCTTCCACTTCAATCAACCAACTTAAATTCTACTATTAACATCTCTATTTATATCACCATCGCTTTGAACAACAGACGCAAAATATCTAAAACATTCACACCTTTTAATAATTTGATCACCCAAAGTCACACTTCTGTCACTAGAGCTACTACTACTAAAATTACATTCCATGTATTCAGTTTTAGTTCTACTTAAACGAAGGCCTTTAGACACCAATGTAGACCTCCATAATTCAAGTTTTTCCTGGGCTTTTTCTCTCGTTTTATCCAC
>NW_018165049.1:426342-509852 GCF_001263595.1 Phalaenopsis equestris
AACATACACCAAGATACATCCTCCTGTAGATGTCCAGTAAGACCATCCATAACTAAAGCAAAAATATATGGGCTTAAAGTCGATCCCTAATGTAATCCAACTGAAATAGGAAAATATTTTGTCAATCCTCCTTCAGTTTGAACACAAGTAACAGCTCTAGTATACATATCTTTAATGACTTGAATATAAGTCATATCAACACCTTTCTTCTCAAGAACTCTCCAAAGGATATTTCTTGGAACCTTATCGTAAGTTTTTTTTAAATCAATAAAAATCAAATGTAGATTCTCCTTATTATCTCTGAACTTCTCCATCAAAACCTCTCAATAAATGTATAACTTCCATGATAGGCCTGCCCGACATAAATCCAAATTGATTATGAAAAATCTTTGTAATGCGTCATAACCTATGTTCATTTATCCTCTCCCATAATTTTAAAGTATGTCACATCAACTTAATTCCTCTATAATTTGCACACTCTTGTGCATCTCCTTTATTCTTAAAAATGGGGACCAAAATACTCTTCCTTCACTCCTCAGGCATCTTTTTAGTTTTTAAAATAATATTAAAGAGTTTAGTAAGCCAAGAAACACCCAAATCTCCTAAATATTTCCACACTTCAATTGGGATATCATCAGGTCCTACAAACTTTCCACCCTTGGTTTTCTTTAAAGCCTCAACTTCTTTTTTACTAATGTGATGGTAAAATTGAAACGTTGCATCAACTGGTTCAACCATGAATTGCTTGCAAATGAAACACTGCGACGGTAAATGAAACGTTGCATCAACTGACTCAATGAATGACTAAATTGCTATTCATACGAGAACCATTAACTTTACATCAACTCCCTATAAGTTGAAAAAAAAAGGATTTAGTGACGGCAGCACTAGCAATTTTTTAAAAATAAGACTACATCGGCTTGTCCAACCGGTTCAACCATGAGCTGATCCTTTGATCTTTTTGGTCAAGACCATAACCGCTTATGTAAATGACCGGTAGGAATCAGCAAAAACTAGTGATTGAACTGGACCGGGTTTGAGAGAACCAACTGATTTTTAATAATATTTAATTTTGGCATTTTGATTTTTATCCCATGGTTGGATATAAATATTTAGATTAAAAATTGAGAAAATGATTAAACTATATTTTCTCAAAACTTTAATTTAAAACCATTCAATATATTTAAAATTTAAAAATTCTAAATTAAAATGTTGTATATTGAATTAGTAATATATCATTTAAATTAAATTAAAGTAATTTAAATATTTATTACAGCATCCGGTTTAATCCTCCATTCAACCTGTCTTGAGCCATTGAACCTTGAATATCTGAGTCGTCCGGTTCAACATCTGATCCGATTTTAAAAACCTTGATCATTAATACCGCCTAATTATCCAAGGGTAATTTTTTTAAGCTCCTCCATCAACCTTATTGCTCCTAATTTTTGAATCGATGTCTCCATCTTGTCCCTTTCATCACACTCTCGACTGCACTTTCTTTCTCAGCTTACATGATCACTTTGATTCTTGCCCTTTCGTTCACCCTCTCTGTCTCGCTTGCTCACTCTCATTCTCCCTCACTTTCTCTTTCCATTGCTTTCTTTCTCTCAATCTTCCCTCGTACTCTCGTTCCATTTCTTCTTCTATGTTTAATAGGTGGAACTGAACATAAGTTTTTTCACTTGAATCGATAGTAAGTGGTTCCTCTTGTTATTATTATTATTTTTTTAAAAATCATTTATTACACATTGGTTTTTCTTAAAATCTTTAAGGGTATTGCACATGTCCTTCAACACTATCAAAACACTATAATTGATCTAAGAGCTGTGAAATACATCTTCCTAGGACACTCTTTAACTAAAAATTGGCTCAAGTGTTACCATTTGAATTTCAAAATTTTCATTTCCCAGGCTGTAACCTTTGTTGAAAATCAAGAATTTTATGACGAAAATTGTTTTCAAGGGAAGCCTTGGAATGAATTCAGTTTTGATACTTCTAAAACTTAATCTCATAGCTTCCAAATTGATACGCAAAGTCTCAAGTGATCCTCAGACTTTTTCTACAAATAGAAATAACCTCCTCTGACATAAATTCCAACACATACTCATAATGAAAGAAAGGAAAGGTTCTCACTTCATTCTTGCACCGCCCTATCACAATTTTGCTCGGCTCGCACACCCTGCATGCTCACACTCGGCCTTGCATCCCTCTAGAAGTTTATCTCCCGCCCCTTCTATAGCTTCATTTTGAGGTTTTCTCTGACAATCTATTGTTGTATGCTCTAGGGGCTCACGCTTGGCTTACGGAATGTGATTAGCTTTTTCTAGTAGGTGCTGTTAATCCCGTTTTCATAGATTGTTGTTTTGTTCAGATAGGGCTGTCATGCCCTTGTTTTGTTACAAATCAAATTTCCCCCCTTTAGATAATTTTTTTCTTTCCTTTGTTTCTTATCCTTTGTAGGCTCACCCTCCTAATTTTTTCTAATCTGACACATCCTTAACTTTGACTGCACCTTGGGCCTTGGTTAATTCCCATTGCTTCCTCTCTCTTTGATGCCTCTTTGCTTTGGTGAATATTTTCCCCCCTCTTCCCTCTTCTTTTTTATGCGCGCGTGCTGGGTGGGGGCTACTAGGTGGGGGCTACTTATTTTTCTAGTTTCACGACTCTATATCATCAATAGGTTTTTCTTAGAGGCAAGCTCTCCCTCATGTTTGGATTGCATTCCAGTGACTTCATTTATAATGCTTCAGTCAATCTATTTTATACTTGTTTGGTTCTATATTTGGTAACATTTGCAAGGGAATGCTACTACTGCCCACCTTTTTAGATATTATGTTATCAGAGTTTTTGGAATTGAATTTTACTGTTCATTTTGGAAGGAAATGTGGATTGGCATCTTGCCTTCTGGTTATTGACATATGGTTGAATTTGAAAATATCCCATCATATTGTTCTTTTTATGGAATTTTCAAGAATAAACTTTCATATTGTTTTAATGCTTATATGGAGTTGAGAAAATCGAGAAGGTGCAAGAGGCCTGCTGAAAGAATTTGGAACCATTTTTGATTGGAGCAGACAATAATGTATGCCCTTGTTTGTCTTATGGGTGATATTAGTTCTAAGTTTGATTCTCTTATTATTGGGGAACATTTCAGGTTATTCCAAATTATAAATTTAGTCATGATCATGGTTTTAATCAACTTTATGATTCAGATTTGAGTATTTAAAGCATCAAATACTCTGGTTGACTGGAGGTTTCAAATTGTATTTATTAGGCATCGTAGAAATTAAAAGAAAATCTAATACTAGGATTTAAGTAAGACAGTCTAAACTCATTTTTCTTTGTAGCATCCATTATCTATTGATATTTTACCTTGATTATCATGTTTTGTATTTCTCTATTTTCTTTAGCAATTTCTCAGTAATTGCTCTTGTTGTACTCAACAATTTCTAGTTATGATTTTATGCTTAAAAAAAGAAGAAGAAAGAAACAAGAGTCTAATGTTAAACCAAAGCAAGCTCAACCATCCTAATCCTGGCAGGGTCGATTATTATGTTGCGAACATACGACCTCTACCTCTGAAATTCCTAAAATTTTAGTACATCATTATAGCAATCTCTCTATTGCATTAGGAAAAGAAACCCAAACGACAAACCAATGGCCAAGTTTATGTCGCTTTCCAATATTTTTTTCCTCTCACTAACCTTGCTCATTAAGATAAAAAAATATTAAGATCTAAGAACTATCCAAATGGCACTTACGAATAAAGAATGAGAAAAAAGTTGAAGAATCAAGCCTTAAAATTAAACTTCAGAATGATGGAATTTCCAAAAGGAAATAAATTAATTTGATGTAACCGAGAAGGCATTGTAAAAAAAATGCGGCTGTGACCTATTAGTGTTGATTATGGAGAATTTTTCACAAGCTACGAAGTTAAACATCATTCATATACTTTCCTTGGCAATCAACTTCAGCTGTTCCTTATAATAGCTGGATATATATATGGATACCTAGAAGAAGAAGCTTATGTGGAAACCCCACCAGATTTTAATCAAGGTTTTGATACTAAATATATGCATAGGTTAAAGAATATATTATGTAGGTTTAAACAATCCCCAAGATCATGACTTATGAACTTCTTTTAAATCATGGAAATGATGAACTTTAAGCAAATTTTTAGAGAGTTTCATATTCATAAAAAAACCCAACAAAGGAAAATCTACTATTCTTATGGTGCATTTAAATATGATTTCAAAATTAACGGACTTAAAGAAATAAGAAAAGTAAAAATCAAATATCTAAAAATAATGAAGTAGAAGATCCGAGAAGACTCAAATATTTCGTTAAACTTGAAGTGGCCCACTCAAATGCTGAGATATTTATCTCTCAACAAAAATACATCTTAGATATACTATATGAAATAGATATTATGGGATGCAAGCCCTTAAAAGTTTTAGTTGATTACTTATGAGAGGGAGGCGGTAACCCAACAATCGACGAATGGAGATATCATATATTGATTGGTGAGGTTTATCCTTCTTTCTCTTATAAAAGCAACAGCTCATGCTGTAAGCTTTACAAGTTATTTTAAGCATGTTCTTAAAGAGAAGTATCTACGTGCAACATATAATATTCTTCAATATCTCAAAGCAGCTATGGGATAAAAAATCTTATTCAAAAGAAATAGAAGGCTTAGCTTAGAAGCCTACACATTTGTTGATTGGGTAGGATCATTTACATATAGAAGGTTTAGTACTGGTGATTGCTCTTTTTTAGAGGAGAAATTAATTACATGGAGAACAAGAAGCAATTATTAGTTGTCATATCTAGTGCTAAAGATGAATTATTGGTGATAGCCAAAAGAATGCGAATAATTATTGATCAAAATTATTCTAGATGACTTGAGAATAAAATGATAAGATACTATGAAGTTATGCAATAACAATAAATGGGCTATCAACATCGTTAACCATCCAATCTAATATGGCTTAACAAAATTCATAGAAATTAATCGACACTATGTCGAAGATAATTTAGAAAGTGGACACATTTAGATCTTATATGTCCAATCACTCAAGCAGTTGGCTGACATTCAAATCAAAGAACTATCAAGCTCCACATTTCAGAATCACCTCCAAGTAGAGGCTTCATGAATATCCACCCCACAACTTTGAGGAAGCGTGTTAGTGATTTTAGAGGACAACTTAGCAATCCGTATTGACTGAGACCAAATTTATTCTTTGCAAACCGGTTGCTGTCCGAATGGACCTAAATGAGAAATTATTGGATGTTCCCAATGCTGTTCCCATAAACAATACTTACTACCAACACCTCGTTGGTAAGCTCATCCACCCAGACATTTGTCACGCTGTGGGTATCATCAGTCAGTTTATGCATGATTCCTACGGCCACCATCTCACCGTAGTTCATCAAATCCTCCACTACTTAAAAAGGAACATCAGACTCATGTTTCTGTTCACTCATCACAATTTCCGCTTTGTTGCAATTTATATAGATGCTAATTGGGCCGGGTCCGTCCATGATATATGATCTACCTTAGGTCATTGCTTCTTCATGTATGGGGAATATTGTCACTTAAAAAAATAAAAAAATAGTCCATGGTTGCTCGTAATAGTGCTGAAGCTGAATTTCGCTCTATGGCTTTTAGGGTGTGTGAAGCCCTCTGGTTACACATTATGCTCACTGAGTTACGTATGTCGTTCACTGCTCCTCTACAGTTGTTTTGTGACAATAAGGCCGCCATCAACATTGCTCATAATTCTGTCCAACATGATCGTACCGAGCATGGGGAGATTTGTGTTTCGTTTCTTCCATCTATGGGCCAACTAGTTGATATTTTCACAAAGATTCTACCTCACTCCATTGTTTGACGACTTTAAATCCAAGCTGAACATGATTAACATCTATGCTTCAATTGGAGGAGTGTTAGAGTTATTAGTATTTATTTCTTTCCTTTCTATATATTTCTTAGTTTATGTATTTCTTTGTTTATGACATTCTTTTTATCTCTAGGTAGTTATTAGGAATGAACTTAATCCTAGAGATTTGTATGGTTATGTCTTTCCTATTTTATAGCTCTTATATCTTGTATTTATATCCCTTTTGATATCAATAAAATTTTTATGTTGCATTCCTACACGGTATTAGAGCCACTAGGATCTTACCCTAGCCATCGAAACCTTACCCTAATCACTGGAACTCTCCCTGCTAGCCTTTCTTGCTGCCGGGCCTACCTTCCACCAGTTGTCGTCCCTTCCAGGGCTAGTAGAAAGATTTTCAGTAGCAGAATCACTTTCCTGCATGCCTTCCCCTCACTGGGTTTTTACTCCCGTTTGTTGAAATCTCCACCTGTAGGTTATCCTGCTATTGGACCCCCCTTCCGCCGATCGAAGCGCCTTCTAGAATTGCCGGATCTCCCTCTTGTCGGCTGGAATCATGCCTTATAGGCCCCTTGTGTTGACAACTAAGTAAGGGATCGTCTCCTATTTCTCGACACCCAAACCTCACATTTGGCTCCGTCAGAACTATGACAAATTCCTCCACCACTGAGCTTTCATCTGACGCCGTCCTTGAGTCCACTGGAGGATTGTCACTTACCTCAATCCCTCCGTAGACCTGAGGAGATGAAAACTCATGAATTTCCTTATTACCCCCAACAAACTCAACGACTCTAATTTTCTCTAATAGTCTCAAGCTTTTTTGTTGTTCGTCAAAGGTCGAGGTAAATTAGGCCATCTCACAGGTACGAGTTGTGAACCTCTGAAGATTGACCCAACATGTGCATCATAGGAAGTGGAGAACTCCATAATTATGTTATGACTGATTAATTCCATGGAGATCTCGATTGGCCATTCGTACCTGTTTCTTCTGTCTGCATGTGCCCACTGGACTGCCATTCACGACAACTACTCAGGCGTAGGTAATTCTAGGCAATTTTATGAAGTTTTTATGAAGACACGCAAGGCGAAACAAGGATCAAAGACGATGACTCATATTTCATCGAATTGGTTGTCTTGTTGATGGAATGTGATCTTAAATTTAGGGTTTAGGGTAGGTAATTCTACACAACACTCGAGACTCTTCTGTAGATCTTTCCCTCTTATAAAAAATTTGGAAAAGGATTGTGTTTGAATTCCTGACAGGCCTTAACAAGGATCTAGAAGAAGTTCGTGGTCGTATACTTGACCGTGATCCCCTTCCTTGAACCAGACAACATTCACTGAGATTCGTTGCGAAGAAAGTCGGAGACTTGTCATGCTCAGCAACTCCACTCCTTCAGCTCAGCCTTCAGCCTTGTTCTCCAACGGGACTCCACATCTCGCCACGCCGTCGTTAGCCACTCATTCCACATGTGATTTTGGTTACAATCCCTACCATACCCGTGATAAGTGTTGGAAGCTCTATGTGAAACCACCAAATAAGTGGTCGACCAAATCTTGCGCTAAAGGTCTCGCTACGAACTCAGATTTTGCAATTTCAGCCGACCTCTACTCGGAACATCCTCGAATCAACAGACTTCATCAAGAGTCAGATGGAACATTTGATTAAGTTACTTGGGCCTAGTCAACCCTTCTCCGACCCATCAAGCTCTAATGTTCGCCAAGGTAACATCTCTATGACACTCTTTTTTTAATTCTTCTAGCCCATGTATTATTGATTTAGGTGCCATAGATCATATGACCGAGAGTTCTTATTTCTTCTCGGCGTATTATCTTTGCTCTGAGCGATATATTATTAAAATTGTTGATGACTCCTGTAATTCCATTGTGAGTAAAGGATCGATTGTACTTGCAGTCGGGCTGACTTTGGAATACGTTACACGTTCATTTACTTAAGTGCAACCTCTTATCGGTAAGTAAATTAACATGTGATCTTGATTGCGTTGCTTATTTTTTCTTTTTTTCTTGATTTTTGTGTTTTTAAGGATTGTCATTTGAGGAGGATGATTGGAACTACTAAGTAGGTAGTCAGACTCTATTTTTTTCAAGTAAATGACATTGATGACACCAAGAGTCAGTCTCGTAGTTGTAGTTTTTCTCTTTCTACTGCATATCCTATTATGTTTTTATATTGTCGTTTAGGTCATCCCAGTTTTTGTTATTTAAAATATTTGCATCCCTTGGTGTTTACTGATAAATATCCATCTTCTTTTAAACGTGAAATTTGTCAATTAGCTAAACTTCAACGTGTGTCATATCCATCTCATTTGTGCACTTCCTCCTTTTCACTTATTAATAGTAATTTATGGGACCCTGTCGAATTGCGAGCTATATCAATAAAAGATGGTTTCTTACTCTAATTGATGACCACATTTGGATGTCTTGAGTCTATATTTTAAAAGATAAATCTGAAGTTGTGGTCGCCATTTAAAAAAAAAATTACTTCATTTTGATCCAATTCAAAATAAATATTCAATTCCTTTGAATGGACAATGACTGTGAATACTTTAACTTTATTTTGTGCGAATTCTTAGTATCTCCTCCATTATAGTTCATGTACGGATACCCTTCAACAAAATGAGATAGCTGAACAGAAAAATAGGCATCTTCTTGAAGTTGCTCGTTCAATTATGCGTCAAAGCAATGTCCTTATACGATTTTGGAATGATGCCATCCTCACAACCAACTATCTCATCAATAGAGTTTCCAGAAAATCCACAATTTTCGGACCTCGTTATTCATCCTGATGTCAGTTTTCATACCAACTAGTACTTATCCGCTTTAGAGCCCAAATTATTTGAGTGCATGACCTTTGTTCTGAACACAAACCCAACTCGTAGTAAGCTTGATTCCCGCTCAATCATATTATATTCCTTGGCTATTTTGCCACTCAAAAAGGCTATCGGTGTCTGGATCCTACCACTAATAAAATCTATGTCAGTGCCAACATTTCCTTTTTTTTAAGAACGTTCCCTTCTTCCTTAACACTACCTCAAGTGAGGGGGAGCTTGATCTTTTGGATACTATCCCTCTTCCGACTCTGTTGGACATTCCTCGTAAAATCACGAAGGATTAGCCACCAGTCAAACCAACATCACCACCACCCTCTATCCGGGTCTATACCCCTCATTCAAAACCCTCTGTTGAAATTTGTCTCATTGCCTCTATCGTCGAGCCCGCTGCTCTGCTTCAGGTCTTGGAATCTGCTCCGGCCGACATTCTTGAAAAGATGTCTTCTCCTTCTATGAGGGTCACTTTTGATCCGAGTGAAGATGTCAATTTCTTTATTGAGGTATGTAAACATATACCGTCAGAAACTTTGTATTTCATGGCGAAATGTCTCGTTTCACAACCTTTCTCCAAACTAAAAAGCATTTGCTACTTCTGTGAAGGATCGTACTCTCCCATCTACTATAGAAGCGGCTTTGGCTGACCAGTTCTAGAAGGTTGCTGCAATGGATGAGATAAATGCTCTTCTGCGCAACCATACTTGGGATGTGGTCGATCTTCCTTGGGGGAAGAAAGCGGTGGGGTGTCGGTGGATCTTCAACACCAAGTTTAACTTCGATGGTTCCTTTGAACGCAACACGACACAGTAAGTTGTCAAAAGATATTTTTAAACTTATGAAGTTGACTATAAAGAGACATTTGCTCTAATTGCCAAACTCAATACCGTTCGGATCCTTTTTTCACTAGTCGTGAATTTGGATTGACCTGTACTATAATTGGACGTCAAGAGTGCTTTCCTTAATAGCGATCTCACTTAGGAGATTTATATGTCTTTCCCCGGGATTTGATTCACTTTCTTCTCGCGGACAAGTGTGTTGATTGCAAAAATCCCACTATAGATTGAAGCAATTCCAACGGGCCTGATTTGACAAGTTCACATAGGTGGTAGTGGGCTATGGGTGACCAACCTTCTTCTTTGCAAACTGATTGTTGTACCAATTGACCCAAATGAGAAATTATTGGATGTTCTCAATGCCGTTTCAGTAAACAAAACCTTCTTCCAACACCTCGTGGGTAAGCTTATCTACCTCGCTCATACTCGCCCGAACATTTGTCACACCTTGGGTGTCGTAAGTCAGTTTATCAATAACCCCTATGAGCACTATCTCACTACGTTTAATCGAATCCTCCACTACTTAAAAGGAACATTAGACTCATGTTTGTTGTTCACTCATCACAATTCCCACTGTTGTTGTTTATACGGATGCTGATTGGGCTGAATACGCCCATGATAGACGATTTATCATAGGTTATTGCTCATTCATATGGGGGAATCTTGCCATTTGGAAAAGTAAAAAACAGTCAGTGGTTGCCCGTAGTAGTATTGAAGTCGAATTTCTGTGTCTTTGGGGGTCCCTCTGGTTGCGCATTTTGTTTACTGAGTTACATATGTCAAGTCACCGCTCCTCTGTAGTTTTTTTGTGATAATAAAGCTGCCATTGACATTGCTCATAATTCGGTCGAACATGATCATACCATGCATGTGGAGATTGATCGTCACTTTATCAAGGAGAAACTTGTTTCCGGGGAGATCCGTGTTCCGTTTATTCCATCTACTAGCCAATTGGCTGATATTCTCACAGATAGTCTTCCTCGCCCGTTGTTTGACTACTTCAAATCCAAGTTGAACATGATTAACATCTATGCTTCAACTTGAGGGGGAGTGTTAGAAGTTATTAGTATTTATTTCTTTCATTTATGGATGTTTCCTAGTTTATATATTTCATGATCTATAACTTTTTTTTTTATCTCTAGGTAGTTACTAGGAATAAATCTAATCCTAGAGATTTGTATGTTGTGTCTTTCCTATTTTATAACTCTTTTATCCTGTTTTTATATCCCTTTTGATATCAATACAATTATTCTGCTGAATTCCTACAGTATACATGGAAGCATTTTTTTTAAAGTTTAGCTAGATGCTTTTCTCTATTTTCCTTGTTTTTTAACAAGAACAATTGTAAATTGCAGATCACTATTTTCTATTTGATTTTCCTGGCCAAGTTGAGCTGTTCTTTCTTCATTCGAATGCAAAAAATGTTATTTGGAAGCTTATTAAGCAATTGGATCTCAGGGTATTGTAATCAGTTTGTCATATTTGATTGAGGCTGTGTACGATATGGTCTCAGCAATGGCAGGGCCTAGTTTCTATTTTTACTATTTGCTTTATTTTGAAAATGCATTTTTTTTTGGGGCATTTACATACACGCCACCCAATTTCATGTATTTATATATCTAACACCTAAACTTTGCTTTTTTACATTTATACCACCCAAATCTTCCATATCATATCAAATATACCATTATTTTAACTTAAAAAAGTGAAACACCTTTTCATGCATACGTAAGGTGGCATGTACGTAAAAATTGATCTTTAGGTGTTAGATATGTAAATACATTGGAATTTAGTGGCATATATGTAAATCCTTTTTTTTGTTGTGCAGTTGACGGCTATTCATTTAGTTGATGCCCATTTATGCTGTGATCCTGGAAAATATGTAAGCGCTTTAGTTCTCTCCTTAACAACCATGTTACACTTGGAACTCCCTCATATTAATGTATTGTCCAAAATTGATCTCATTGAGAGTTATGGGAAGTTAGGTATGAATTCCTTGCCTTCTGTTCATTCATTGCTGTAGGTTTCATCTTTTTGTTTCGATGAACTAACCTTGGTAGGTTAATACGTTTGTCCTTTTTTGGTACAGCATATAATCTTGAGTTCTATACAGATGTAGAAGATTTGTCTTATTTACAATACCACCTTGATCAAGATCCAAGGTCATCGAAGTACAGGTGCTTTTTTTGATTTTATTTTGAATCTTTCTATGAAACATGGATTAAATTGACAGAATTAGTTACACTTTTTCCTTGTCAATTTAGTGTAATGGAGATAGGATTGGTGGCTACGCTCATTGAAATTGCAGATCTTGTGTGCTAGGTGGGTGAATTAACTATTTGCTTTCAAGTAATTAACCAAAATGGACCCTAGACTTTTTAAGTATGTTCATTTTAGGTTTTAGACTTTTTCTAGTTCACAATTCATTTTCTTAACTTAATTTGAGCCAATTTGGAAAGCTTTCCTACATCAATTTTCATTCAAAGAAATGACAAATTTGATGGTAAGACCAAATTTGTTTAGATTTGGTGAGATGAGGGACTGCTTAGAACAATTACTGACGTGGCAGTGTCCTGTAGAGCAATGGCATTGGGCCTCCCACTTTCCCGGTAGCGGTATTTTCGCGATACCGTGGAATCAAAGAATTCCGTGATTGTAGGAGGGCCATACACGCGGTTCCGACCCGTTATTGATTTTTGCTTGATTTTTTTTTCTTTTTGATTTCTTTCTTCTTTCTCTATTTCTAATTAAGTTTTTTCTATTGGGGAGCTTATATATTTGTATTTGTTGTTTTAAGGCGGCTAGCTTAGATTTTATATACTGTGGATAATTTAATCTCAAATTTATGCTCTAAGGAATGATGTATCCTCTTTCTTTTGCATGCAGCGTGTCTGTATCTTGCTCAGGAATAGGTGGTGGATCCCCCTTGCTGTCTCATCGTCAACCCACTGTTTTCAGTTTGAATAGTAGCCGAACTACTCAAATCTGCTAAAGATTTTGCCACCTATCTACTTTCAAACACTAATGGCTATCTCTATCCTCGTATTATTCCATAACCCTTCCCCGCTAAATCCCGTATGAACACCTTTATGAAGCTCCTAGAACAGTGTCATCTGATATCAGAGCTAGCCAAACATTAAAAGTTTAGAGATTTGTTTTCTTTGCTCCCAAATAAAAAAAAATCTCCACCATACTCTAACCATTTCTAGTGCAATTTTAAATTTTCAAAAGCTGATTTTCCTACCTCTACCAAAGAGCCGCCTTGACACGTATCATAAATCCTTAAGCATTTGGCCAACCTTTGATTATAAATTACTCATTCAACCCTAACCTTAACTCTAAATCTTTCACAATCCGACTTAGGGCTTGAAATTAACTAAGACGGGAACATACGGTGGGGCGGTGAAAATCAATTCTCTGCTATTCTTTTTTTCTCACTAATAGTTTAATATTTACATGAAAGTGCCACTAAAAAAAGAATTAAAATTAACTAGTAGAAACTTATACCTTTCCATTTGTTGTTCTTTTCAATACACATTTTCTTTTCTTCTGTTCATCTTATTCAAATATTTAAAACCTAAAAATAACATTAAAGTAACATAATGAGTTATCTAAAGATAAGCCAGGAGCAATCAAACTTTTAAACTAATCCAAGGTGAAAAAATCAATATGCATACTGGTATTTCATATCTCTACAAGAAATCTTATAATATGTCTGTCTTTCATATTTTCATAAGAAATCTTATATGTTGCATGCATGATCTTTTTTAAATGAAAATACTCAACTCTTTTATATGCATTTACTTTATTTATACTTTACATTTTTTACATACCAATCTGTCTTTGTGAGGATCATCATCAACAAAACCTAACACACTCTTTGGCGATATTGCCCCTTCGACACAGCGGTTAGCGATGTAAACATCGCAATTGTCTAATGTCTTTTGGTCGATATTATCCTGTTAAAACAACATTTAACAATGTAAGCATAACAATACTTGGGGAGGTAACCTTTGATCTGCTTGCCCTTGGCCGATGTTATCCCTTTGGTATAGCGGCGAGTGATCTAACCATCGCAATTGTTTGTGGTAGTTGAAAAATCTCTATGCGCACGGGTACCCAGCTGTCCCTTGTTTGTATCATTAATGGGTAAACTCTTCTTCTGAACACGCACATACAAGTATTCATATATAAACTATTTTATTCTTTATAATTTACATTATTCTAAAAAATCTTTATGCATCTACTAACATGCATACTTATTCTACTGTATAACTAAGTATCATGCATATCTCTCAGCTCATGCATCTCTTATATCATGCATATATTTCTTATCATGTCAATCTTTTATATTATATTTATCATACATATCATATATCACATGCATATCTTTTATGCATATCTTTTCTATCTAATAATATAAATAATCTAACTAAACTAGAGCATACATGGAGTCAAACTTACATTTTGAATAAAGAAGATTACTGAAATTTAGAAATGTAATTACTCACCTCGGTTGCCACACTAAATTTTTAATCTTTGGTAATTAGTTGGATATTGCAATAATTTTTATGATCTTAATAACCTATAAAACATAATATTAAACTTTAAGATTTAAACAATTTCTATTAATCATTTTATTCTTCTTAAATTAACATAGGATTATTTACTTGAAATTAGTGGAGCCGCCAAACGACAAAATTCCACACGCCTGCCTCAAACTAGTCTCCTTGGATAACCAATTTGAAATCTTAAACGACTTAGGAACTCAGGATATTTTAACTCATAAAGCGATTTAACTAAACAAAATAACTTTCTTACCTCAAATAGGCTTCTCAGCACAATTCCACCCTTCAGAAGCTGCTAAAACCTTAACTTTTTTTTATCTTCTCAATATTTCTTTCCCCTTCGCTGATTTTGAGCCAAAACCACTACGGAAACTCACAAACCACTTTTGACATTTTCAACACAAGATCAACCCCTTTGACGACAACTCGAAACAAAAAAAAAAGAAAATTGAGATAAATCTCAAAACAGAAACGTGAGGAAGAAAATAAAAGTCTTAAATAATGCTAAAATCAATTTCATACCTTTCAATCTTGTTCTGAAGACCCTAAAGCGCGAGCTGCTGCTTCGTGGCCGCTGCCCGCCCTCTCAATTCTCGCCCCACACTATAGTCAGATCGCAGGTCTCCTACAGACTGGCAAAACCGAGAGGGGAGAAGAAAGAGCGAAGGCTTCGGAGCAAGGATTCTTATTCGACACCAATTGAGGTTTGAAATATTGCGTGTGGTAAGCTGGTTGAGTATGATAACCGGGATTAGGGAGGGGCTAATTTAGGATTAAATAAATTTAATTAACTTATAACATCCAACTCTAATATTTTCCAATCCGTTTATAGTTCATATATATTGTTTTATATCGAATTGATCGATTTGACACGTAAAGTTTTATAAAATTGATTCGATTGGGAACTGAAATGTGAAAATTGGGGTACATTTTAAGTCGTCAAAATTTTTACCCGATTTTACATAAATGATTATTACAATCTCCCCTTATAAAATTATCTTTGAAATTCATGAACTACACATCAAGTATATATTTTATGAGGATGAAGCATAAATTGATTACAAAAGTCTTTTTCTTGTTAAGTGATAACTAAAGAATATGCGATAATCTATACATTTAATAAATCTAACATAACACCCAGAAAAACAATTCATCCATCAAACTATGCATCAACACCAACGACAACATGCTCTTCGAGTTTGTGATGAGTTAAGGAATAAACTCTTGGGCGAATGTTCTAACATGGTTCCTCACTACGAGTCACGGTGACACCTTTTATTCTCTGCTGACCACTTCTGGAAGTAGATCATTCTTGAAAATTCCTTGGAGCTGGATTTCTTCTTGGGTGAGCATTTGATGTGGATCTCTTTACAACATTAGGACAATATCGCCTCTGATGTCTAGGTTGTCTGTATAAGTAACACACTTTCAACCCAAGTAAAGAATCTCCACGATGTTGTTGTCCACACTTAACACAAGGTTGTATAGTGTTGCTGCCAGTCTGGCTAACGACTCCACCAGTGTAGGACTTTATCTTCATCCCAATAGAATCTCCTTCTGAATGAACTGTTGGCGACACTTCTTCCTAACTCTTTCTCTTGTGCAATTCTCTACGCTTCTAAGTCTTTTTGAAATCAATGTCCACCCGCCTAACTCTCTCCATTAGTACTGAATAGTCTTCAATCTCAAATAGCATTAATGGCTGCTTAATTGGGTCTTTCAATCTAGAAAGAATCTGCGACATTTCTCCACTGCCTTTGGAATGAGTTGTGCATATCTCGATAGCATAGTGAACTCCGCTTCGTGTTGCATAACTGATCGGCCTCGTTGCACCAACCTAATGAAGTTATCTTGCATTTGTCTTTTAACCGATAGTGGTACAAACCAATCTTTGAAGGTTCTCACAAACTCGTCCTACTGCACCAAGTGACTGGTTCTGCCTCCAAACTTCTCTTGCATATGTCCATGCCACCATCTTTCAATTTCATCTTCAAATGCAAATGTAGTAAGGGTAACTCACCTCTCCGATGGACATGACATGACAACTCATCTAAAATCTTCTATACTCTTAATAGTCAGTTTTCAGCTTCAATTGGCTCTCCTGTTTCAGAAAACAAAGGTAGTCTCATATCTTGAAAGAGCTTCAAATATTTATCCATTGGTTTTTTTCCACTGCTACTCGCTTGAGATTGAGAATTCTTAATCAGTTGAGTCACCACATTCATCATATAAGCGAATGCACAAACGCTGACTGTGACATTCTAGGGTACAAGTGATTCTACATTCTTATCTCTAACCTTTTCTCCCGGATCATCCATAATTTTGAAATAACAACCATATATTTTAGTTAGTCTTAATGAAAATTTTTTATTTCTATTATTTATAATTTAATCAATCATCCTATTATTTCTTTCATTTAAATCATGTTATTTCATCTAAACCTCTGTTCTGATACCACTTTTGTTATGACTCGGATTTGGGCTTGAAATTAACCAAGACAGGAACAGACGGTCGAACGGTGAAAACTGCACTATTCTATTTCTATTACTAACAGTTTAACAACCATCTTATAAGATTGCACAAACTTTGACTGTCTATGGTACAAGTGATTTAACATTCTTATCTCTGACCTCTTTTTCTGGATCATCCATAATTTTGAAATGACAACCATATAATTTAATTATACTTAATCAAAATTTCTAATTTCTATTATTTATAATTTAAGCAATCATCATAATGTCTCTTTCATAAAGATCATGTTATTTAATCTAAAACTTTGTTCTATTACTATTTTTGTCATGACCCAAACCAGGGCTTGGAATTAACCATGACGGGAATATACGATCGGACAGTGAAAATCAATTCTCTGTCATACTATTTCTAATACTAACAGTTTAATATTAAAAAATACATAAAAGAGTCACCAATGAAAGTAATTAGAGTTGACGAGTTGAATTATGTACCTTTCCATTTGTTGTTATCGTCTTTTATACACATTTGCTTCTTTTATGTTTATCTAGTTTAAATATTTAAAAACTAAAAATAATATTAAAACAACATACTGAATTATTTAAAGATAACCCAAAAATAATTAAACTTCTAAACCACAGTAACCCAAGGAAAAGAAATCAATATGCATGTTGATTTTTTTATATCTCTATAAGAAATCTATTATGCTGGTCTCATATTTTTATTAGAAAACTTATATATGTTAATGCATGTATCAATTATATTTTCTAAATGAAAATACTCTACCATATGCATTTACTTGATCTTTACTTGACACTCTTTATATACACATCTATTTCTGTGATGATTACCATCAACAAAGCCTAACACATTTTTTGTCGATATTGCCTTGTCGGTTCTCGTCGGCACAGGGATTAGCTATGTAAACATTACAATTGTCTAGGGTGTAAAAACTCTTACATGCCTCCTAGCCAATATTATCTTGTCGTCACAGTAGTTAGCAATGTAAAAATCTCTTTGTCTGAGGAGATCAGCTCTAATCTACTCACCCCTGGTTGATATAATTTCATTGACACAACGGTTAGTGATCTAACTATCACAATTGTCTCGGGCGGTAGAAAAATCTTTACGTGTGCAGGAACACTGGCGTTCCCTACCTGTATTATTAGGGGGTGAACTTATCCTCTAAACATGCACATAAAAAAATTATATATAAACTGTTTCATTCTTCATAACATACATTATTTTGAAATATCTCATGCATTTATTAACATGCATACTTATTCTGCTATGAAATTAAATATCATATATATCTTTTATATCATGCATATCTCTTATTTCATTTATTCTCTTATATCATGCATATCTCTTATATCATGCATATATATCTTTTCTTGTCTATCTTATTGCATATCATGTCTACCATACATATCATGCATCACATGCATATCTTTCATGCCTATTTTTTATATCTAATAATACGAAGAATCAAAGTAAATTAAAGCATACAATGAGTCAAACATACATTCTGAAATAAAGAAGATTACTGAAATTTAAAAATGTAATTACTTACCTCGGTTGCCACAATGAATTCTTAATCTTTGGTGATTAGCTGGATGTTGCAATAACTTTTATGTTGATCTTAATAACCTATAAAACATAATATTAAACTTTAAGATTTAAGTGATTTCTTTTAATCGAATTATTATTTTTAAATTAACGTAGATTTATTTACTCGAACTAGTCGCCTTAGGTAACCAACCTGAAATCTTAAACGACTTAGGAACTCAGGTTATCTTCGCTCAAAATGATTTAACTAAAAAAAAAAAAATTCTCTTCTCAAATAGGCTTCTTAGCACAAGTCCGCCCTTCCGAAGCTGCTAAAACTTCTTGCCTCTTCTTCGTATATTCCCAATCTTCCATTCCCCTTAGCTTATTTTGAGCCTAAACCCCTACGAAAACTTGAAAATCACTTTTGACACACAAGGTTGACGCCTTCAATGGCTACCGAAAAAGAAAAAAAGCACGAAAATTGAGGCAAATCTTAAATTATAAACAGGGGAAAGGAAATTAAAGTTCAAGTAGCGCTAAAACCAGTTTTGTACCTTTCAATTTCGTTCCAGAGACCCTAATCCGTGAGCTTGAGCTTCTTGGCCGCTGCTCGCCCTCCCTATTCGCCCCCACACTGCAGCAAAAGTCGTAGGTCTCCTACAAGCGAACGAAACTGAGAGGGGAGAAGAAGGATTGAAGGCTTCGGAGCAAGAATCCCTATTCGACGCAAACTGAGGTTAAAATATTGCTTGGTTAGTCCGTTGGTTACGGTAACCGAGATTAGGGAGGGGCTAATTAAGGATTAAATAAATTTAATTAACTTATATCTTTTGATTTTTATATCTTTTAATCCACTCATAATTCATATGCAGTGCTTTTATATTGTATCGATCTATTTGACGCGTAGAATTGTATAAAATTGATTCTGTTAGAAACTGAGGGATGTGAAAATTGGGCTACATTAGAAGTCGTCAAAATTTTTAATCTATTTCACAAGCTGGTTATTATAAAATCACTTTTTTCTTCCACCGACGCTTCCATTGGAAGAATGATACGTCATGTTGCCCATGAGAAACCCTCAACTAAGTATTCATAAACTTAATATGGAGGAGGAATATAAATTCTTCAACTGCAATGTTGGTTTGCCGCCTTTGGGAGGAGACAATATGGTGAGATTACTCATACTTACAATGGTGACTTGTTTGATCAAGAACAGAAAGTAAATCCCTTCCACAATAGATTTTTAGCGACAAAGAACTAATTCCTCGGTGATTTGGCATGGGATGTCTGAGGAGAAGCTAGGATTTTTGAGTAAAGGTGGATTTACTGAATTTTGACGTTCAAATAGATCTGGATGAGTTTATCTAGCAACTCCAAACAGTAGAACAAATTTTTTAGTTCAAGAACATTCCTTAGGACAAGAGAGTTAACTTAGCTGCTATCAAGCTCAGGAAGAACACTTCTTTGTAATGAGGGAACTTGAAATGTATTCAACAGCGGGAAGGAAAAAGTAAAATCACTACTTGTGTCTTTATCCCTCTCTAATGGTCACTCTTATTCCCTCTACCCATTTCTCTCGCTGCTCCCACTCACTCTCACTCTCTTTCAATCCCTTTATTTATCTCTCTACATATATCTGTGCGTGCATGTGTGCGTGCCTGCCATATAAAAGAAAAATAGAGAGAAAAAAAAGAAAACTCACCACAATTTTCTTTGTTCCTGATTCTCACAAAGGTATAAATGTCAAAAGTAGTCTCACTACCCTGCAGAAGTACTTGTGCATTTTACTACGACACAGTAGGAAAATTCTTTTATGTTGTACGGTTCTCGTGAAGTTATTGAAGTCCCATGCATTTTTTTAAGCGTTGTGGGTTAAAGACCTGTACGAGTCTTTCTTAACACAATAAGAAACTCGGTTGATTGTGTTTTTCTTATGCAAATACACGAATCATCATGCATACTTTTTTGTGTGAGCTGAGTTTGAAGATCTTGGCTGCATTATTTAATGACATCAATCATGCGCATTTTTTAAAGCATGGTGGGGAGGCCTAGTACTCTTTTAGGTTTCTCCTGTATGTGGAAGATGCTGGAGTGCCATCTAAATTTATATTGATGGGACTTTATAAAAACAAAACTACATTTCTTTTGAACATAAATATGATGCAAATTGAAACCTAACCAGTGGAAATGACAAATTAAAAATCAAAATAAATATTTAAAATACAATATTCATTACTTCAAATAAAAAAATATGAACACAAGGCAGGATTTACAGGGAACTTATCTCCTTGCAAGCGAGCACAAATAGAACCTCACTGCCTGTAAAATATTGGAAACTAATTGGATGCTAAAATGAACTAGACAAAGCCTCTATTCATAATCAAAGAGAGGTTCTTTGTGGGATCTGCTTGAGCAAAATGTGGATTTAGTGCAAGCAAATTAGCACTGTTTTAATTTTGCAATAAACCATACAACAACAACAAAGCCTTAATCCCACAACGTGGGGTCGGCTACATGAATCCTTTCTTTATTGCGTCCTATTTAGTGTCATATTTTCATTTAGTTCTAGTAAATTAAGATCATTTTTTATACAATAAGCCCAAGTCTTCCTAGGTCTACATCTGTCTTTCTTAACACAAATCGAATCTAAAACATATACTCTTCTAATCGGATCATTAGATGATCGACGTTTAATGTGACCAAATCATCTAAGACGACTTTCTCTAATTTTGTACGTCACAGGAGCTACACCAACCCTATCACGGATATATTCATTTCACATTTGTCTCTAAGTGTAAAGCCACTCATCCACCTAATCATTCTCATCTCGGCAACACTTAACTTATTATTATGCTTCTCTTTTAAAAGCCAACATTCAGCGCCATAGAACATTGCAGGTTTCACCACCATCTTATAAAATTCCTTTCAGTCTAAGCGGTACTTTTCTATCACACAAAAGGCCCGAAGCATTCCTCCACTTCAACCAACCAACTTGAATTCTACTATTAACATCCCCATCTATATCACCATCGCTTTGAGCAACGGACCTAAGATATCTAAATCGTTCACACCTTTTAATAATTTGATCACCTAAAGTCACACTTCTGTCACTAGAGCTACTACTACTAAAATTACATTCCATGTATTCAATTTTAGTTCTACTTAAATGAAGGCCTTTAAACTCCAATGTAGACCTTCATATTTCAAGTTTTTCCTGGGCTTTTTCTCTCGTTTTATCCACGAGAAGGATATCATCAGCAAAAAGCATACACCAAGGTACATCCTCCTGTAGATGTCCAGTTTGACCATCCATAACTAAAGCAAAAAAATATGGGCATAAAGCCGATCCCTGATGTAATCCAACAGAAATAGGAGTAATTTACTAACTTCACAGGTGATTACACAATTTAAGACATACAAGCTGATATAATGCGAACATCAGTTTTCTAGACGAAAATTTTGCACTCATTTTAAAGATGCAACTCCTACCAATGAAGGCGCAAACACGAAAACTTGGATGGTTTGTAATCATTCTTTTGCAATATGAGACAATTTTCAACTCAATTTTATCACTTCAAAATTCAATTAAGTGAATCGAAAAGTGTGCATAACCTGTAAACTATACTCATTCATTAATATTAAACTCATCTGCATGTGCTTCAATAAATGTGTTAAGTGTCAAAATCTAAAAGTTAGAATTGCTTCACCTAAAACAAGTTAATTTTAAATTTCATCAATAGCATGCAGTAGACAAGGAAGACAGATAATCATTTAAAAATTAGCTTGCAATTTTTTTTTTCAAAATCGAAATAATTAATATGTTGCAAGCTTACTTTCGAGTTTACTGCCTACTTATAGGGCAGGGTCATAAGTCATACATTTTTAATCAGATTTTTGCTCAACTTTAACTGCTTAGTTGGTTGTAATTCCTTTCAGCACAATGTAAGAGTGACTGTCAATTTCTTGGCAAGCCATCTCATCTTACTAGCATCAGACCAGTTTCTTTTTTTCTTTTTTTTTTTGCTCCTCTTATTTTATTTTGCTCTCCTAGTACAGAAAAATAGGATTCTATAGATGGCCTAATCTGCTGAAAATTTAGAAAATTCTGTTGGAAACTATATTTTCTGTTATCTTTATGGTCTTTTAATATCAAGGAAACCCCTAATCTGTCAAAAAGCTACCAAAATTTTTTTCCAATGCAATAACTTTGGCTCGATTGATGGAAGGTCTGCGCGCAAAACCGTTAGGAAATTAACTGCATGTTGGAGCATGCCCTTCTTTGTCGGTCACGCTGCTGGTGAATGTGATGAACAATTTTTAACATGTAACTTGTATTGAACATCAACGTAGGCTGCCAGAAACCAGTTAGAAACTTTTGCCTAAAAATAAGATGCACTCCTTTTAATATTTTTTATACTTCGAAGTAATCAATTCCCATACTGCCAATGGAACACAGAATAATATCATAAATAAAATCACAAAAGATTTGATTATTGCTTAACATTTTACAATCAAATATTTTTGATTATTGTCAAATTTGTGACTTAAGCAACATGATTTTATTGATAGAATAAGGGTATTTAAACCCAATTACAACAGACCCAATAAAAGAAAGAATTAAAACAGTATACAATAAATAGGAAATGAGTAAAACAATATAAAGTAAAAAAAGGCAAGAAATAATGAGCTAATTGGTGAGAAATAATGAGTAAAAACGACTAGTGATTTGATTGTCGTTGTAATTATAATACTCCCCCTTCAAGTTGAAGCATAGATATCAATTTAGTTCAACTTGGATTTGAAGTCATCGAATAAAGGTCGAGGAAGATTCTTGGTGAGGATATCCTTTAGTTTACCACTGGGGAGTACAAAAGACATAAATTTTTATGGACTCAATTTTTTCCTTAAAGAAGTGTCTGTCAATCTCCACATGTTTGGTACGATCATGTTGGACTGAATTGTGAACAATGTTGATGACAGACTTATTATCACAAAATAACTGCTGCGGGACGAAGATTGACATACAAAATTCACAAAGCATGATGCGTAACCAGAGTGCTTCACAGATCTCCAAGGCAATGGACCAAAATTCAGCTTCAATACTGCTCTGAGAAACCACAGATTGTTTTTTTGCTTTTCTATTTAACCAAATTTCCTATACAAATGAGCAATACCCCGAGGTGGAACGACGGTCATGAACCAAATCGGCCCAATCAGCTTCTTTATAAACAACAATAAACTGATAAGTGTGATGAGACACAAGACTGGTGTACCTTTAAATAGTGGAGAATCTGGTAGATAGCTTGAAGATGGTGCTCATAGGGGTCTTGCATGAATTGACTTACTATACCAGCTGCATGACATATGTCGGGGCGAGTATGGACAAGTTAGATGAGTTTTCCAGAAGGTGCTCGTAATGAGCCTTGTTGACAGACACAACATTGAGAATATCATATAATTTTTCATTAGGAAAAAGTTTGTTTTTTTTTAAAAGGTTAAGCATATATTTGCACTGTGATAGACAAATGCCCTGAGATGATCGAGTCACTTCCATGCCTAAGAAGTAACAAAGAGATCCAAAATCCTTCATTTAAAAGGACTTAGCAAAAATATTTTTCAAGGACTCTAATGCTGGGAGATTATTACATGTAAGAACAATATCGTCATCATAGACAATAAAGATAACTACATTGTCATTGGAGGAATGTTGGAAGAAGAGTGATCTGATTAAGTCTGAGTAAAACCATGACCCACGACCACTTTTGTGAACTTGCCAAACCAGGCCATGGGGGATTGCTTTAGCCCATAGAGAGACTTTCACTGCCTGTACACTTGCCTTTTGGAGGCAGTATAGTCAAAGTTAGGAGGGAGAGACATGTACTCCTCTTTTGTAAGCTCTCCATTCAAGAACGCATTCTTGACACCGAACTGAAATAAAGGCCATTCTAGATTCACTGCAAGGGACAACAAGACCCGCATAGTGTTTAACTTAGCTAATGGAGCAAATGTCTCCTCATAGTCAGTTCCGTAAGTTTGTGAGTATCCTTTAGCAACCAATCACGCCTTGTTGCGTTCAAATGATCCATCAGAGTTGAACTTGATATTGAAAATCCATCGACACCCCACAATTTTCTTACCCTGAGGAAGTACCCTGAGGAAGATCAATGACGTCCTATGTATGATTCCACTGAAGTGCATTCATTTTCTCCATTACTGCCGTTTTTCAGGCTGGATCAACAAGAGCAACCTCAATAGTAGTTGTGATCTAATGGTCCATCAGGATAGTGACAAATGCTCTGTAGGTCGATGATAAACTACAGAAAGAGACATATTTTGTCATATAATAGAGGGAGCATGTATGATTGCATACCTTACATGGATTCAGAGGAGGGGTCGCGCTGAGATGTCGCAAAGAGTGGAATCAAGGTCCTGTAGGGAGATAGTGGGTTCCAGAGAAGGAGTATTGGAATGGGTGCGCCGAGTGTAGACACAAATAGTGTGAGAAAAAGATGGTGCTCACCAGAGATCGAGAACTCACCGGATGGTGCACTCACCAGGACAGGGGACTCTTCAATAGCGGGAAACATGGGGGGAACATCCATAAGAGTAGGATAAGGGATAATGTCTAAAAACCCAAACTCTCCATCAATTGGAGTTGAGCTAGGAAAATATGGAACACTTTCAAAGAATGATACATCAACACTCACATAGATTTATTTGTGGTAGGATTAAGGCATTGATATCCCTTTTGAGTGACGAAACACCCAAGGAAGATACATTTTATGGATCTAGGATCAAATTTACTCTGATTGGAGGCAGTATTCTGAACAAAGGGAGTGCACCCAAAAATCTTGGGGCTCATGTGGAGAAGATTTTATTGGTAGGGCAACATGACATCTGAACGACTAAGGGGTTTAGAACTTGTGAATTTTAGATGAGACTCCATTTATGAGATAGTTGATAGTGAGAATGACATCGTTTCAAAAATATTTCGGAACTTTGGATTGAAATATAATGGAGTGAATAATGTTGAGGATGTGGCGGTTTTTCCTCTCGGCTATCTCATTTTGTTGCGAAGTGTCCGTACTAGAGCTATAGTGGAGGATGTTCTTACTAAGAATTTACTCAAACTAGAGTTGAAAAATTTATGATCATTATCATTCCGAAGTACCTGAATAGGAGTTTTAAATTGAGTTAAAACGAAGGTGTAGAAGTTTTGAAAGATGAAAATAACTTCCGTTTTGTCTTTTAAAATGCGGACCCACGTCATTCGAGTGTGATCATCAATCAAAGTCAAGAAACACTTTTATTGGTGTAACTGGGAGTGCAAGAAGGTTCCCATAGGTCAGTGTGAATGAGGGAGAAAGGAGCAGGAGTGTAAGTGTGAGATGGGTAATTGAGAAGATGATGTTTGGCTAACTTAACATGTCTCACAATGAAAATTAGAAGAGTTTTTATTAGAAAACATCAAATGATACAATTTTTTTAAATATTAGAAAATATGATGACCTAAACGACAATGCAATAACATAATGAAATATTCAATGACTTGAGATAAGCTATAACTCCTGAGAGGCGTGTTTGTATTTTCTGTGCTCTTCTCTTGGAAGTATTAAAGTCCAGCTACCATTTTAGCAGTTTTAATCATCTTCTCCGAACGGCAATCCTGAATAACACAACCATCAGAAGAGAAATTAACAAAACAATCATTATCATTCGTTAACTTGCTGACTGATAACAAGTTTCATTGCCACTGAGGAACATGTAAAATAGGTTTCAGAGTTATATCAGTTGTTAGTACAACTAATCCTTTACTAACAATGGAACTAAATGAGCCATCGACAATTCTGACGGTATCTTTTCCCAAGCACAATTAGTTGGTTGAGAAAACTTGTGAGCATCTAGTCATGTGTTCCGTGACACTTGAATCAATAATCCACGGACTAGAGGAGGAATAAATCGTGTAAGTCATAGGAAGAGTACCTTTTCGGAAGTGGGAGGTCAACGGACCTGTAGAGACTTAATGAGCTCTAAGAAGCTTGATCAATTTCTCCATCTGGTTTTTTAGGGATTCAGAGGATTTTGAGATGTTCGGGGTAGGATTTGGTTGATCCGTGGTAGGCTCGACAACGTCGTGAGACTCTTGCTAGTAGAGGGCTTGGCCGAAGGTTTGTAAGCCGGTTTACTGTGGAGTTTCCAACACTTATTCCGAGTGTGGTTGGATTTGTGACAGTAAACACAAGTGGAGTGACTGGTCCGAGGAGGCATGGACGAGGGATGAGCACGATTCGAGATGATTCTGACTGAACTGGAAGAAGTGTGGCAGTGATTCCGAGACATTGATAGATTTGACTGGCCGATAGCTACAGGAGGCTGTGCAGGAAAGCTGCGAGAAAGCATGCTAGCTACTGCAGATGGAAGACAACTGGCTGGAAAAGATGCAAGAAAGCCTGCCGGATTGTTGCAGAAGGCTGCACTGCAGGACAGGTGCAGGAAAGGTGCAAGAAGGTTGCAGAAAATAGTAAAAAGCAGTTTTTCCTGCAGGAAAGGTGCACAGAATTCACGACAGGTTTTTGAGAATTTTAAGGTGATCAACTCGGAGATAAAATTGCTTCTTTTCCTCGCTAATAAAAATCCCTCTATAAAGCTTAGTCGGTGCCCTGACTGCAATGCTGCAGAACTTGTGATCGATGACAAGCTCGCAACTTTAACTAACGATATTGCGATCCTTAAAGCATTTGTAGGGGACAAAGCCATGTGGAAGATTCCTAATCATCCATGCCAAGTTGATCCAAGATTCAAGCTCACGGGAGAAAGGCTCTCATGGAGAATTGATGAAGGTGGAACTGGCAGCCGGAAAATACTGTTGGAAGAGCTGGTGGCTAGGATAAAACCTAGCTCTGATATCATGTCAGATTTGTGACTTAAACAACATTATTTTATTAATAGAATAAGGAGTATTTAAACCCATTTACAATCGACTCAACAAGAGAAAGAAATAAAGCAGAATAGAATAAATGGGAAAGGAATAAAACAAACTGAAGTAAAAAAAGGCAAGAAATAATAACCTAATAGGCAAGAAATAATAAGTAATAACGGTTAGGGATTTAATTGCCGTTATAAATCTAATAATTACCATAAATCAATATAGCTCAAATCTCTTTTTCACTAATCCTCTTTTGTCTCTTCATCGTTTTCCTCATTTTTTTAGTGTTAGTTACTTTCCTCTCTTTTGTGAAAAACTTTTTTGTTGTTGAACAAATTTTTGAATGCCTTTTAAATATTGAAAAATAGGATGGCTTAGTTATATTGCTGCAACATTATTTACTTAAAGTACAAGTAGAATCAAAACAAGTGCTATGAACTCCTTTGCTTAGATTTGTTCCCTCATCAATGAAATAAGAGTTTGGTGTGCGTTGACTCCTTTGTGCTTTTTAGCAATTTTAATCATCTTCTACAAGACTAGTTTTTGAAGCTGATAATAGGAATGATAGAAATCATTATTTGTTAATTTAGTAATGGATAAAAATTTGCATGATAAACTTGGAACATGAATAATATTACGCAGAGTTAGTAATGTAAAATTTTAATTAAGCCCATCTAGGCTATTTAGGGGAGAGGGACCGTCACCAATCTCAATTTCTTGTTGTAAATAAATGCATAGGAAGAAAATAAATTTGAGCAACTTCTCATCATTTTATTTGATCAGTTGCTCCAAAATCAATGATCTAGAGGCCTTGTAGTTTAATTTTTGATGCAGAAAGAAATAGTTGTGTTAGATCTCAAAATGGTCTCTCGTTTATTTACTTGTAACTACTTTGGTCTCAGATTATACAATTCTTTAATTTAGATGGTGTTATGGATTAAATAATGATCAATTTTGCATTAGTCTCGGGTATTAATTTGAGATCAATTTTGTACCATAATCTCAAACGGAGGAATCACTTTGAATTATTTGTATAGTTTAGGGAATAAATTAGAGAAATGTGATACTTAAGATTAAATTAACCACGCATGAATAAATTGGATTCTATCCTGGGTTTTTGTTTTTAATAATTTTATTATGTTTCTTTGCCAAAGAACAAAGAGTGAAGGACAATTGTCAAGAGTTAAAGAGTTTTTGTAGGTGTTCTAATTGTTTTTTTTTTTGTATAGCATTCGTAACATGCTTTTCTTTTCTTTTTTCCTCAACATTAGGTCTGGGAGAGAATAAACCAGATTTTTTAGTCTTAGAATATTCTCTATCATTATCTTTTACACTCTATCAGTTGTGGGATGAGAGAGGTAGTATGCTTGAGATTCTTCCTTTCACTTTATTTAGACAAGAAACTTGTGAATGCTATCATTCTAGTTTTGTTTAATTGAACCATGCACAGTCATTTGGGTTCTCCCACATCTTCATAGCTTTAATCCAAGAGTTTCTACAATGTTACCATCTCATTGTTAAGGTCTTCATTGGCTGTTAAATTTCTTGAACTGATAGTTGAGTCACCTTTTTAAACTGGTTTGAAAAATAGGTTTTCTTATTTCTTTTTTCTGAGTAATGGCTTTTTTTTGTTCCTATTTATTTAATAATATCATTAACTAATGTTGCATTTGTTTAACTGCATTTGTTATTCATACTTGGTGGAGCTGCGTGCTTGAATAGGTTTTCAACATGTATTTGCATAGCGCTAAAGTTTTTTTAGTTTCCTGAAATCCCAACATAATCTTCAGTCATTAGAAACTATTTAAGCCTTGAATTTACTCCTCCCTGTGGAAATCTAATAAGATTTGACTCTTTCCATGTTTACCTCTCTCATGTGAGTCGGCCACCACCTCCAAATCTCAGAGGATTTGATTGAAATATTTTGGGAAACCTTTGATTTAGTTTATTCCCATTTTATTTCTTGTTTTTTATATTTTTTATTCAGAATTATTTTCCTTCTTAATATAAGTGAGATATATTTGGTAAGTTTGTAAATAATGAGGGATTGATCTCTCTCTCTTTCTCTCTCTCTATATATATATATATGTGTGTGTGTGTGTGTGTGTCCGATTTGTGAAGAATGAATAGATCAATTTTTCCTTCCCAAGTAATTCTACATGATATCAGAGCCTTGGAGCAAACCCTAAAGCCTCCGGCCGCGGAAAATTTCTTACTCTGCTATAGATGACAGATTTGTTCCCTTACAGACGCATGTGCTGTCTCATTCCAGTTGCAGGCAGTGCTTTCTCTTTCCCGCCGCAAGTTGGAAGCTGTGTTTGCTTCCTACAAAAGCAAGTGCCGACATTTGAAAACCATGATTTCATCCTTTAGCCACAGTGGAAACAGTTTGCTCCCTGTAGTGGACGTCATCAGAGCTTAAAAAGTAATTCCCGCTAGTGTTACTTCCTGCCGCGGGAGGCTCTCTCTCAAGTACAAATCTTTTCTGTCGTAGATCTCTCTGTAGCGCAAATCTTCTGTGTCGCAGGAGGGCATACCTTCTCTTTGCCTGGCAACCAGAATTCTTTCTTGCAAGCTCGTGTCTTGTCTGTCTGCAGTCACATTTCCTTGCTATAGTCTCGCATTTCCACTGCCTGCAGGCCCATATCTCCGGATTTTTTTCTGCTATCCGAATATTTTCTTGTTGTAGGCTCCCGGGCAATTCTCTCCCCATATCCTTTCAGTAACAACTACAACTCTGCCCTTCCCTCTAACCGAAACCTCAACCAGCAATGACCTTGGATTTTATCTGCTAGCAGCCACAACAACTCCGGACATTCCCTGCCACAGGCTTGCATCCTTTCTGCAACCACTTGTCTTCTTAGAGGCCCTCATCGGGAGCTTCTCCTTTCAGCAGGCCTTTCGCCATAGTTTTTTCCTGCAGTAGGCCCTCCTTTGGAGCTTCTCCCTTTAGCCATCAACACCATAATACCTCCTATGCCCTCCTCTATTCTCCTTTGTAATCGGAACTTTCTCTATAGCCAAAATCCTTCTGCTGCAGGCCCTCCACCACTAGAATCCTTTTAGCCAATTTGCAGGTCCTCCTCCGGAGCTCCTCTTCTTCCGGGCGCCAGAATTTTCTTTGCAGGATCTCTATTCAATTTCTGCCATCAGATTCTTCCTAGTTGTTGGCCCTCCAGAATTCTCCCTGCAACTAATCTTCCTGTTGCAGGCCCTTTTTCAGTTCTTCCCTGCAACATTACCTGCAGCCTTTCCTTTCCTGCAACAACCTTCCACCTAACTGCAAAAATTATAGTCAAAGACGACCGTGGTCAACTAGTAGCCCTAAATTCTCATGGGGTTGATAACCAGGTTCGGGATGAAGACTTCAAGCTCTACTCTCGAAGTTAACCATGCATCAGAGATCAAGAATTATGTTTTGACAACAGTTAAATTTTCTAACTCTATCGCAAATCATAAACTCAAACGACCATAACATCTCCAATATTTCCAATCCGTGTTATATACATTTGTGGTAAATAGAAAGATGAACATCTCACGAGAGAAGACAATTCCTGATATCACTGATCCCAACCATCGCACATGGAAGAATCAATATCATATGGTTATGTTTTGGCTAATCAATGACCATTAAAGTGGGAGAAAATTTTCTGCTCTACAAAACTACTAAAGAAAGTTGGGAGGCTGCAAGAGAAACATGTTCCAACACTGAAAATGCTGCAGAGTTATTTGAAATCGAACTCAAGTTTCATGATCTTTAGTGAAGGAGAGCTAAGTGTCACCCAATACTTCAACACCTTGGTAAAATATTGGCTACAATTGGATATGTTTGATACATGTGTGGAAATCTTCACATGATGATGTGATGTTTAAATCCATTATCGAGAAGAAAGAACTGTCAAATTTCTAGTTGGACTAACTTAGGAATTGGATGCTGTGAGAGGGAGAATTATGAGAACAATTCCTCTTCCATTTACACGTGAAGCCTTTGTAGAAGTCACGAGAGAAGAGAACATAAGGGTGTTGATACTAATTGAAAATGAGGGTTCACCAAGTATTGAAAGCTCGGCCCTATATACTTATAATTCCTCCCATGACTCAAAATATAAGAGGAATTGTTCCAGATGTGAGTATTGCAAGAAGATTAGACATATCAAAGACAAATGTTAGAAACTTCATGGAAAACCTGCAAAGTGGAAACCTAGACAAAAGAAAATATCAAGAAGAGAAGACTAATACCACATTCAAAAGTTCGGCTGAACCATTCACCATGGAGTGGCTTGAAGTACTGAAAAATCTCATTGGAAGTAATTCAGAGCTGTACACCAATCTCATGACACACCAAGGTAGTGGAGTAGGGGAAGGTGATTGGCAGTACTGAACTACACCGAAACTCTTACTTTCAACACCATGGAATTCAATACCAAGCTTGGTCTCCACAACATCTACGACCCAGCTTGAGGGGGAGGGGGGAGGGGGGTGGGGGTCGTGTGGAAATTTTATTGGCTCTTTCCATATTTACTCATCTCATGTGGACCAACTACCATCTCCAAATTTTCGAAAATTTGATTGGGGTATCTTAGGAAACCTTTGATTTTGTTTATTCCCTTCTTATTTTATGTTTTTCTATTTTGTATTCATAATTATTTATTTTTCTAATTTAGGTGAGATATCTTTAATAAGTTTGTAAGAAGGGATTGATTTTTCTATATATATGTATCTTATTTGTGAAGAATGGATAGAATAATTTTTCCTCCCCAAATAATTCTGCACTCCCTAATTTCAGAAAACTAACAAAGGAGCTATGCGATATCATTCAAGATTTTAGTTTGGTTAATTTCACTACATTGGATATACAGGTTAGTCTCTTCTCCTTCATTTTATTGCTTATATATTTTTACTAGTTTGGAATAATCGTTTGATAGGTTTGCTTGTTCAGGATAAGGAAAGTGTTGGAAATCTTGTGAAGCTTATAGACAAAAGCAACGGATATATATTTGCTGGTATCGAAGGAAGTGTCGTGGAATTTAGCAAGATAGCAGCTGCTCCTCTTGACTGGGATTATTATAGATATCCTTTTTTGTTTGATTTTTCTTAATTTCTCTAAATTATTTTCATAGCTTGGTTTACTTTTGCATAAAAATCATCTTCGTTATTTTGGGGGCATGTCTTTGGTTATATACATCTATTACCCGCTGAAATTCCTTTTTCAGAGGAATTTAGCTGTTGCCTTCTTTTCTAATGCAGCCTCGGGACATCATAAATACTTGAAGTACTTTCTAACGTCAGTCAACATTTTCATATTCATTGTTTAGTTTTATATCTTTAATAAAGTAGTCATCACACGTTTGGATTCGTTGCACATATTTGAATTGGCTATTTCTGCATCACCAAGAATATTATGGCGAGACATTTATGAAGTGGAGTAATTCTCTTTTTTGTTTCTGCTTGTAAGTTGGTCTTTCCTTAATTTTAGTGCGCACAACAGCTGCAATTCAAGAAAAGTATATGAAAGATGACGAGTTTTTATAGAAGTTGATGGTGTTTGATGAAATCAATTGGCTGTGGTGAGGCTTTTTTTCTTCTCTTAGATTTTTAATTCTTTTCTGGAAAATATTTTAGCTGGTACAATGTGAATTGGCAATAAGCTGCTCTACATTTTCATTTGAATATTTTTGAACCTAGTTTGGAAACTGTGCTGAAACAGATTGCTTGCTTGTTTTTTATCCCTTTATGCCAGACTGAAAACAATGTTATTTTTCAGATATTTTTGGCTTGTACCATCTCCTGCCTATGGATCTCAGCTGTAGCCACTGACTAGGGCTGTAAATGAGTCTAGCCGAGCATGAGTCGCCTTTGGCTTGAACTTGAGCTTGATTAATTAATTGAATTTGAGCTTGAGCTCAAGATTTAGTCTGCAAGTTTGAGTCGGCTCTCAGATTCAATTCGATGAATGAGTAAATGATTCAAGCAAATATTTTAATAAAATAAAAAAAAAAGAGAAATTAAAAAAACAATAAGAAATCACTTTATAAAGTGACAACTTTTAAATATTTTTAATAACTTTACACTGAAACGATTAGATTTTAATATATTTTAAGTGCATTTTAAATATTTTTTGTTCTTTCCAAGAACCATGTATGTTTCTGACAGAAAGTTGGTTTAAACTAAAACAGAAATGTATATTATATAGAGTTTTAAATTATAAATGATTTATCTTTTTGTGTATTGTTTAAGTTAAAGCTTTTATGGTTGGGATAATGTTAATGTTGATGATGATAAATGCTCAAGAAAACAATAATTCTATCATAATATAATAACTGATTCTTGTACAATTGTTTTAGAAACAGAAGGATATCTTTTAAGCAAAATCAATTAT
This sequence comes from Phalaenopsis equestris, assembly GCF_001263595.1. Taxonomy (NCBI): domain Eukaryota; kingdom Viridiplantae; phylum Streptophyta; class Magnoliopsida; order Asparagales; family Orchidaceae; genus Phalaenopsis; species Phalaenopsis equestris. Next base: position 459,818 of record NW_018165049.1, read on the forward strand.
GATTTCCGTGTTTCTTGTTGGGTTCATGAAAATTTCTTTCTAATTAAGCATTAATTCTTAAGAATTTGATTTGAGACAAATCACAAAGCAATTCAAAGGAGCTACACTGTTACTACTTAAAAAATATTTTAGGAATCAAATATGTTCTAAACAATAAAAATTTACATCAAAAGGATAGTCTCGTCGATGATTCCATGCGGGCGAACACATTCTTCTACTCTTCAAAATTTCCCAAGAGCAATTTCTAATGAGAGTTCAATGAAAACAAATAAGCAAATAAGTTCTCTAAATTTTTAAAATGTCTTGGGAGAGTTAATTATCTCATAGGCCCTTGTATAGTAGACGAGTAAATAAGGCTTTTGGCTACTCCTTGTTCTATAATAGTTTACCTATATGTGATCCCAAGAGTGCATTTATTTTAGGAATGACCCTCATTTAGAGTCCTCAATGGGTCCATTAATGCTTATGATCAATGATGTGGTGCTATGCTTCTCGCCCCAGTGGAGATGTAATCGGAATGTTCGTCTCAGTGCTGTTTTGGAAGATTAAGGGCTTTTGTCTCCTGTGGGACCAACCAGCATTAATACCTTTTTATTACCTAGTTTTGAATCAAATTATGGTTGATTTGCTTTCATAGTATCACTATATTGTTTAAGACTTGATTTTGTGATTTTTTTTTTGTCTCTATGAATTATGAGATTTTTTTTTTCTCGTTTTCACCCCTTGGAACTGTTCTATCTTTGTTCTTACAATTGTAGTTGTATCTTAGTAGAGTGAAGGTGTTGTATCTTCTCCAACGTCATTGTCCATCTTTCCTCGTCGCCTTTAACACCTTCTTACATCTCTTCAATCGTCAACAACTATTCTTCTTGCTATCTTGCATCAATTTACTCATCAAAACTAGGTTATAACCATTCTTTTGGGAAACCTTAGATCAATGTCATTTGGTTTTGAAGCCTTTAAACCATAGTATTTTAGTTTTTTCAAAACATACCCTGACTCACAAAATCATCCATAGATCCTTCACCTAAATCTAATCTTTTGGCAAACCCTTGATCTAAAGTCCACCTTTACTGAAACGATAAGGAGAGGAGGTTCACCATACCGTCAAGGAGAAATCCTCAAAGAGATGTTCAATATCTTATCACAGAAGTTATGCAAAAAGAAATCTTTCAATTGCAATGGAGGCTCACTTATTTGAAAGACGACATTACATGGAAGTCATTTGTTGCAGCAACGATGACCAATCAAATGGAGAAGATGAAGAGTACTCTTTTCACTAATAAGCCTTAAGTGATGCAGAGCTAATGTGGCATTGAGTCAGCAATTAATATAAGAGGAGAGAGAGTGACTTTGGAGATAATGTTGACTTGTTAGATTTTGATGGTTAAGTGAATGTGGATGAATTTATTAATTGGATCCAAATTCTAGAATAGATCTTTGAATATAAGAAAATTTCACCTGATAGAAGAGAGAACCTAAAGAGGCTATGCTAGTGTGAAGGGAAAAGCAAGATCATGATCATGACTTGGTCTAAACTGGAGTTACAACGCAAGTATCTCCCAACATTCTACATATAAGATGTTTTTGTGACTTCATTTTTTACAGTAGAGTGATATCCAATTAAAATATACATTGTTGAATTTGATTAGCTTAAGTTGTAATATGATTTGGTATTAGAGGAGAATACTATAATCAGATATCTTGTAGGATTGAGGTCATCTATTGGTAATGCAATTACAACTCTATTAGACTTGTAGGATGTACATACCCTAGCCTTATAGATGGAGATGCAAAACAGTAGTATCAGATCCATTCCACCTTTTAAATAGGATTTGATCATTGGGTTTGGCAGTAAGAGTACCTTGAATATTGTTAAAACCCGCCCCACGTGAGAACTCAACACTAGAAGGAGCCAAGACTGACCAGGCCAACACCTCAAGGTAATTCTAGCCAAGAAATATTTTAAGTATCATGGATATGAGCACATTGCATCAAATTGCCCAAATAAGTGAGCGATTTTTTTATCGAGTAGGATGATGTGAAAAATGTAGGCAGTAGAGACTCTATATATAAAGAGAATGGAGAGTAGTACCAGTAATCCGATAGATGATGAGGTGATGCTTGTGGTTTAACTAGTTCTTCAAACAGAGTCCAAATGACAACAATAGTGACTTAGACATAACATCTTTTGTACCTATTGTAATGTGAAGGAAAAGACTTGTAATCTCATTATAAATGGAGCCAATTGTAAAAATGTATTGTTTACATAGATGGTATACGAAGCGAGTCTCACTACCCGTACTTTTAGTCATATTCCCTGACTTGATTGAAGGAATTGAATGAGATTAGTGTTGACAAGCGTTGTCTTGTAGAATTTTCATTGGAGATAACTTATATGAACATGCGTGGTGTAGCATTTTACCTTGAATGCATGCCACATCTTTTTTGTTGACCATGGCAGTATCACGTGGTTTTGATTTATGATGGCCATAAGAACAAATATTCTTTCATTAAAGATTGAAAAGACATAATATTTCTCATTGAAGGAGTCAACATTGATTAGATTCAGAAAAATGTGAGAGGGACGCCAGTGGGACTGGCTTTGGTGATGTTGTAGGTCAGTAAAATGGAGGGGCTAATATTTTCCTCAATGTGGTCTCTATTAAAGGAGTTTTGTGATGTTTGATTGACAGCCCGTAACTTGAATCAACACTTCTGTATGAGATTCAATATGTCATAGATCTCATCTTAGGATCAGGACTATCTAACAATTAGTCTTGGATGAGATCAGTAGAGTATGAGGAGTTGTAGAAGTAGGTTGAGGATTTGTAAACTAGCGTACTAGTATGTAAGAATATCAATGATACCGGTGTTAACCCAAACCACAATAGAAACACTAATGTTATTGTTAAAATTTAAAGGGGTTACAATCGAGACACTTGAAAATCGGAAAACAACAACATGAACACTAAACTAGGGCATAAATCAGGTGGGTGGTGCAGATCGGATGATAGGATGGTAGCTATTGGGGTGGGGTTGGTTGTAGGAGGGAGAAGAGGGGGTTGTGGTTGGCTGATAGCAGAGGGTCAGATTGAGGCGGTAACGAGTGGGAGAAGAGGGGGTTGTTATAGGCTGATTGCATAGGAAGGTTGTGGTTGGGAAATGCATTCGGAGAGGGGACAATGAGCAGGTAGGAGGTCTAGGCTACAGGAAACAACGGGGAAGGGCATTGGATTGGGTGGCATGCATGTAGAAGGCACGCGGTCTAGATGCAGGTTGGTAGGGCTTCACGACAGCAGGTTGAAAATTGTAGGGGGGGATAGAAGACTGTTGGAAGTAGCAAAACAACCGACATAATAATTCCAACTGAGGCGGGAGCAAATCCGACAATTGGGAAATGAGAAATGAAAGAGAGAAAGGGAAGATACACATCATCTTAGGACAATTTACAGTCGGAGCAACTTCTTGCTGTCGGATATAGTTTTAGAAGGGAAAATCGGACGCCGACGACTGTCCAAACAGAAATCTCAGCAAAAACTATACCTTAACACAACAAACAACCTTTTTAAAATCATTAAATAACTAGAAGTGGTCCCCCTTGGGTGGCAGTAGCTCCCAACTTTAATTAGGGTCGACCGGTTCAGCCTCTCTACTAAACCGACACCCCCTTGCTAAACCCTGGGCCAGTTCAGCCCTAACAACCCCACTTCAATCAATATTTGTGTTGTAATATCTATGATTATCCTCAAGAAGAATGGATTGTGGCACATGTGCATTGATAATATAACAGTGAGCATGATCATCATGATGTATTGACTTCACATTCTGTGATTGATCGACTTGCTGGATTGGTTGTATTGAACTATTATCTTTTTCAAGATTGATATTCACAGTGGTTGCTATCAGATTCAAATGAGGCCTGAGAATGAGTGAAAGACCTTCTTCAAGACGCGAGATGGACTGTATGATTGGATGATCATGCATTTTGGCTTGTTCAATTCCTCAAGAGCCTTTATGAGGCCAATGAACCATATTTTTCGACATTTATAAGCAAAGTTGTGGTTCTGTCCTTCGAGATCTTGGTTTACAGTCTTTCAGAGTATTTAGAGCATTTACGTAGGTTTTAGGAGTTCTTCGGACATAGCAATTGTATGATCATCCGAATAAGTCACTTTTTAACATTGCATACATGCTTCTTTGGATATATTATTAGGGAATTTACATACAGAGCAAACAATTTATATGTATTTACATATCTTACTCATAAACTTTCATATTTACACTCATAGCTCTCAAATCTTTAATATCACATAAAAATAGCACTCTTAATATTTAAAAGTGAAATCCACCTGTTCATGCATGGATTTAATGCACCAACATGTTGTGTATGTAGATATGAAAGTTTGGGTGTGAGATATGTAAATACATAAGAATTGGGTGCTAAGTATGTAAATTTTCCTATATATTCTTTTAGCAATGGTCTTTCAGTCGTTCACTTTGGTACGCCAATTCCATGGCCTGACTTTTTTTTAAAAGAGGTTTATTAGAAATTTTAGCTCTGCAGTGGTATCCTTGACGGAGCTTCCTAAGGCGGTCAATTTTGCTTGGCTAGATGAAGCACATGTCAGTTTTGATGCTTTGAAGAAATATGTTTGTTAGGTTTTTGCTCTAGCTCTATTAGGTTTTAATCAGATATTCAAGGTAGAGTGTGACACCTCTAATGTGGGAATTAGAGCCGTGTTGAGTCAAACATTCTCTCACATTCTTTAGTGAGAAAATGAATGATTCAAGGTGGAAGTGCTGTACATACATCAATGCTTATGCCATTGTGAGAGCTCCTAATCATTAGATTCTTGATCCGACAGCAAGTAAGTTTGCTCCTTATACAAATCGTGAGGCTTTGAGATTTCTGAACAGTCAGAGTATGCTGAAGGGTAGACATATATCATGGGCAAAATTTTATATTCCTTTCATTTTGTGCTTAAAGACAAAATTAAGAGTCATAACATAATAACTGATTCGTTGAGCCGTTGTCATGTACCGATCACCATGCAATCAAATGTAGTTGTCTTTAAGATGTTGAATGATCTGTATGTCACTGATGAGGACTTTCAAGAGATTTTGATCCATTGCCAAGCTAGACTGTACAATTAGTATCACATATTTGATGATTATCTGTTCTTCCAAAACTAGTTGCACATCCATTAGAATTCACTTACGAAGTCCATTTTGTTGGAGCGTCGCAATGAAGAAATGATTGGATATTTTGCCAGAGATATAAAACATAATAAAAGAAAATTTTTATTAGCCTAGATTACTATAAGATGTGGAGAGACATGTTCAACCATGCATAATGTGCCACCTAGCTAAATTGTGAGGGTAGAGCACTTGTCTATATGCTCCTCTTCTTGTGTTAGAGATACCTTGGGTGTACGTGAGCATAGACTTTGTTGTGGGTTTTCACGGACCAAATATAGTAAGGATTATGCTAAGGTGGCAGTAGACTGCTTCTTTAAGTGACATATTTTGTGCCCTGTTACAATGCGATGAACTTTATATGCATTGCGAACTTATACTTAGAGAGATATTTTGTCTTCATAGTGTACTCAAGACCACCACTTTAGATAGAGACGTGAGGTTTCTTAGTTATTTATTGAGGACTTGATGGAGTATGCTTGGTGCAAAGCTTCAATTTAGTTCAGCAACTCACCCGATCAGATGAACAAATAGAAATGACGAAGTTTAAGTTACCTAGTCAGGTGCTTTGTGGGCAAGTGTCAGATAGTGGGGACTTGAACCTCCACCTAGTCAAGTTTGCTTATATTTGTTATGCCAGTTAGTCTATAGTTCACAGCTCCTTTGAGATTGTATACTGACGTAACCTTGACACACTTTATAATCTGTGTTGATGCAGAGATCAGAGTCAGAGAGTCAAATTTTACATGACAGGTTAGGAAAAAAATTGTCATGTAAAACATGAAGTACTAGAAATAGGCTAACAAGTTTAGAACTGTTATGGTCTTCAAGGAAAGATTTGGTGCGGATCAGATTGAGTTGTGAGAGATTTTTTACGTGTTCTTTTGTAAAGCTCATCCCTAGAGCTAATGCTTCATTTGGAGTTGTGAAGAGAATTACTGAAAACGCCTATAAGACCTATTGGGAGATTATAAGATTTCTACAATCTTCAACGTTGCTGATTTGTCATCGTAATATTAGAATTCAAGATCTTCATATGATAAGGTGAAGTTCCTTTCACCCAAGAATGACGTGGTGTGATGCTTCCAGCTCCAGTGGAAAGGTAATTAGAACCGATGCCATTCTGAATATCTTGAACTGGTTTGATTCAGGCTTTTCTCCATCGTGTGAGGCCAGCCGACATTTAGACCCCTCCATGACCTTGTCATGAATAGAATTAGGGTTTCTTTGCTTTAGTAGTAAAAATAGATTGCTTAGGAACTGATTTTGGGACTTCTGATTTTGTTTTATGAATTTTTAGATTTGTTCTTTGATTTTTACCCTTTAAAAGTGTTGTATCTTTGCTTTTACGAGTGGTGTAGCTGCATCTTGTTTTAGTGTTGGTAGTGGATCTTCTCCGACATCATTCTCAACGGCCCCTTCTTCCATCTCTACCACCACCAACAGCCGCTGTTCCTGCTGCCTGCCCAGATTTTCTCATCAAAACCAGGTTATGATCATTCCTCTCAATACGCAAACCAGTCAAAATCTTTCCCTTGCCAACACACCATCTGCCCAGATTTTCTCATCAAAACCAGGTTATGATCATTCCTCTCAATACCCAAACCACTCAAGATCTTTCCTTTGCCAACAAACATCTGAAACCATCATCAGGGAAACCCTTGATCAATGTCATTCAAGGAAGGCTGGTGACCAAATCAGTCTTTGATTGATGTAAATATGTTTGAGGGGCTCACCAATAAGCCCCAGAGGGCATCTAATCTTGGGCATTGTCCTTGTAAAAAGTCTATTGAAGGGAACATTACTGAATGTTCCAGTGGGGGTCCTGTCCATCGTCAAGATCTTTTGGCTCCACGGGCAACCACCCTCACTCAGCTAGCTCGTAAGTCAAAATGCATTACTCTTGTTAACTGACTACTTCGTCTAATGCTTAGGTTTCATCAACCTTCTTTAATTCACTTCCAGGTTCCCTCCAATTGGCTTATCAACTGGCTGCCCAACTATTCCTACTCACTCTTTATCATGTTTTAGGCACCCAACAATCGGCTTCTCAGTTCGCCACTCGACTTTTGCCAACTGATTCCGTTTATTGATCCCATCAGTTACTTCCTTGGTTTGTCACGTAGCCTCTGGTCGCCAAATCCTTAGTTTGTTTATTGGCTTCTGCTTGCAGCATCTCTAATTTGTTGGCTCTATCAATCGGCTATATAGTTCCTCGCCCTGTTCTCGCTATTGAAATCGTTTGTTTGTTGTGTCACACTTGTCAAGCAGCCAGTCATTTTGCTTCTGCAGCCCAATTCTCACCCATCTACATTTATTCTATGCAGTCTATACCGATTGACCCTCTTGGTCACTCATGACCTGTTCTCGCTATTGAAACAACTTTGATCTAGGTACTGGACTAACAGGAGATTAGTCAGATTGTCTATGGTTTTGATTTTCACATTAGACTCTGGAAACAACATATGGATCAATTTTGTTGAAATTTTAATGGCAAATTTTTCTAAGAAAATTATCGGCGCTGATGATTCTCTAATCATTTCCTTCAAATTGAAGAGGATGTTGTTAGGAGTCTGTAGACATGATTTGATTCTCAATTGCACTTCATTTGTTTGACATCATGATTGGATTCTTGTTTAAATAATCTTTATTAAATAATCTTTATTAAATCTATTAGTTGTAGTTCTATTCATATGGTTTTTAAATTTAATTGAGAAATATTTGGACATTAATTTTTTCTTTCGTTATTGTCTCTTTATTGACCTCCTTCCATCTCCTTCAAGCTACTTGCTAGTACTATTTTCCTTCTTTCTTCTAGTCATCAGAGGCTCAGAGCTGAGTAGCAACACTGGCAATGATTGAGAACATTGACTTGGGATATAGACAGCTCTGAGCTATATGTCACCACAAAAGAAAATTATGGGAAATTTTTTGAAGAAGAATATTATATTCTGAGTTTTGTTCGCTGCATTGTTACAATCCTTGCACAACCCTGATAGGTAGGGGTGCGTATTATTTGATCAAAACCAAAAATTTGAATCAAATCGAATAAATTTTGTTGATCCAATATGATTTCAAAAATGTATTTAGTTTTGGGTTTTTTTATATCTCAATATTTGGTTTTTTGTTCCGGTTTCGGTTTAAATTTTCATTTAACCAAAAAACTGAAAAATTGAATATGAATTGGGGATTTATGAAATTAAATTGATATTATACATATAACATGTATAATTCCTTATGTTTTTTCATATCCAAAGTCAAACTAAGTAAACTTTGGTTTGTTCATAACCTATATGTCTAAAGTCTTGTTTGGGGTAGTTGCATCTTATTAAAAAGCAGCTGTGCTGCTAAAAAATAATTTGATGTTCAAAAAGTTGTGGTGGCTATTACAATTTTTTTTTTTTTTGAAAAAAGTCAGATTGCAGCCAGAAAGATGCCACCACGCACACCCAGGACTAGTGAAAAAACACAGAGTTTAGCAGCAATTTTCTGAAAAATTTGTCAAAATATAGTTTACCCAAATAGACAAAACTACAGTGCAATGCCGCACCGCCACTGACACAGCACTGCCACTGGCACCGCACTGCAACTGCACCATCACCCCAAACCGAGCCTAAGTTGAATTAAATTTCGATTTGTTTGGCTTAGTTTTATCAAAATTTTGATTGGTTTGGTTTTTCATAGTTTGCAATTGATTTTGGTTATCGGCCCAAACCGGCAGAATGCTCATCCTGGCTGACGAATCTATACCGCTTGATTTTCATGATAAATGACCATGTTGTAGTTTCTCCCATAAAAAGCGGTGAATGAGCAATTTTCAACTTCCCATTTTGGTTTTTCTCAAGACATCAGCTTATATTTATGTTGTGTTATTTTCCGTTTTCCACATAAATTTCAAAGTAAAAATTGATTCTCTTCAATAACCTTGCAGGATGAACCATGGATGTATTTGGAGTCCAAACATATGCTTGCAGTTGCAGAAGCTTAAATTAATTATCATAACCTCATAAGCTGGATCTTTGAAGTATGAATAGTGTACTTGAATGCTCGAGTAAAAAGATGGAGCAAGTGTTGTCTGTATTCTAGGCTTCTAAACTATTATATATATATATTATTATATATATATATATATATATATATATATATATATATTCCTGCAACATGATCTTATTAAGCCACAATTATGATTACTAGTAAATTGCCCTACAAACATTCTCTCTTTTTACCATTTTTAGCAAGTGAAAGTATTGCGTCCAGAGTTCGGATGCAAGCTGCATCCAGACACCATTGCGATACACCCAATTTTTTTTTTCTCTCTTAAGAGTGCATCACGTCCGTTGTTCGGACGGTTCCGGACTCTAGATACAATATTTTTTCTTTTAGCAGAGGGTGATGCTGTACTGGCATTACTTAGTGCAACAAGATGGTTAAACCTTTATGATTTTCTTAAAAAAGCATTTTTTATTTTTTTTTTCAAGTTTCATTGTTATAACTCAGTTGGCAAAGAAAGGAAGTGAGAAAAATTAAAAAAATCCTTGTTTTTTTTATTTTTTTTATTTTTTTGTTTGTTTGTTTTGTGTGCATTTTATCACTTCAATGTTCTCTATTTCGTTATGGAGACGTTATCTTATATATCCTCCAATAATGTATAAGCATGACGTCAAACCTTTTGTAGGGCTGTAATTGAGCGCGGTGGGGTTTTGAGTGTTATCTTGTCTCAGCTTTTTTTTTTTTTTTTTTACTTTGAGCTATTATGAAAATGATCTTAGTTTTAACTTATTTAGGGCTTGTTTGGGCAGTTTATGAGTGCAGGGTCATTTTTAAAAACGTCACGGTACCATTTGGATCGCACGTCTTAATTGCTTTTTCGAAAATATGGTTCTATTTTTATACTAGATACGGGCCGCGTTTCAGGATAAGCTTCTTGTCCTGAAACGCACAAGCTGCCTCAAACACTCTTAATCTTTTTTTCTATTAAATTGACCTGACCTTGAAATGATACTTTAAGAATGGTTTTTTTTTCTATATATATAAAGTACTTGTCATGTATAAGCTGCAATTGAAACTTTTACGTGTTTAATTGTATAATTTTAATTTTTAGAATAATTTAGATTAATAAATGATAATCAAAATTAGCATTAATTTAATTAATTTTTTTAAAAAAAAAGAAATTTGAGCCTTATATTCTGCTTATTCATGCACTCGTCATGATATAAAAGCGAAGGCTACCAACATAGCAGTTGGACGTTGAGCTGTTAAATTCAGCATTTAATGTACAAGAAAGAGTTGGGGCGTTGGGGCTACAAAATATAAGTAAAGAGATATAAGACTTCATTGATATAATATTCAGTGAACACATTAATGAAAATATTCAATCATGAGGAAAACCTACATATCGAACAATTTATATATATTAATTATCGAATATTTAAATTTTAAATTTTATATTTATCACATTTAATATTTTTGATGTGATATGAAAAATTTTTATATTAAAAATATATAAATTAAATTTTAGGTGTTAAATATGTAAATATAAAGGAATTTTGTGGTATGAATGTAAATGTTCATTTCTTCTAAATTGTCTATCTCGTTCTTTATTAGATCAAAAATAAAAAAATTACATACTAATCAATAACTAATTAATTACATATACCGAATTTCAATTTTTACATATTTGCCATGTTATATATGGTTGAAAGTTGTATTTTATTTTTTAAGAAGCTTTAAAAGTGAATTTTTATGTGATATAAAAGATTTGGTTGGTATTGATATAAAAATAAAGAAATTTATTGCTAAATAAAGAAGAGAGAGAATGAGAAAATTAATTGCCTCAAAAGCTTGTAATTGCAGAATATATTTGAGACAGAGCTGATGTGCAGGCTCATTTGGGCTCTGAATAAGTCAAAACGGGCTCGAGTCGAGCTTAACATACCCGCTCATTCTAATCAGGCTTACGGCGAGTTCGTCAGGCTGCTTGCCCAATGCCCACGTCTAAGTGCAACTACGCTACAGTGAGGTAATAGCATCGGTTGTTGACAAATATTTGCCACCAATTAATTTTTGATTTCCTGAACCTTCTCTTTAAATTCTTATTCCGCAATTATTCAAGTCATTTGGGTTGGTTTTGTAAAACTTAAAATAAAAATACTTAAACTTTAAATAAAAATACTTAACAAATAACTAAACTAAACGCTCGTGTTTGGCTCGTTTATATTTCGAGCTCAAAAAGTGTGTTCGTGTTCGGCTTGTTTGTTTAGCGAGCCGAACAAGAGCCCTTCACGAACAAAAAGTCGTTTTGACAACTCTAATCACGTAGCCATAAGATGTTAAGAATTGGGACAATATTTAAAACATCATCTGAATTTAATTTAATAATTTTTTATTCTATTTTCTTAATTAATACTTTTAAAGTATTAATTGATTATAAATCTTTGTAGCTTTGTGGTCAATTTAACTTTTTAAAAATACTACTCATCAAATATATATATATATATATATATTTGATTAGTAGTATATTGAGCCAAAATGAGCCGAACACGAAAGAACAAATATTTGTTCATGTTGCTCGTGTTCAGTTCATTAACTTAACGCACGAGCCGAACAAAAGCTTCTTAATGAGACGAGCACGAGCTATTCGCGAACAACGAGCTGTTATGACAGCCCTATTTTTAAATTGTGATAACTATGAGAAAATTGGAATCAATAAAATCAAAATTTTAAATAAATTAAGCGTGCAAAACGAAATTTCTGACTTGCACGCAAATTATAAAATAAGATAGCGGATGATTCTATTTTTAGGAGCGAGCTTATTGACTAGCGATGCTTAGTATTTACGTTCTGCAAATTTTTATTTCGATAATTTATTAAAATTCAGACTCTTATTTCGATGACATTCTGGCTATTATTTTATATGTGATAGTATTTAAGTTATAAAATAAGAAAAAATAAATTGAGATTCAAATTACATAGCATATAAAACTTAGGCTTCTTGATGGGTTTCAACAATTTGTATTATCTTCGGGGGTGTTGTCATGAAACTATCATTTCTACAGTTAAGTGTCAATAGGATCTTCACCGTCCGTCATTAAAAAAAAAAAAAATGGAGCTCATCAAAATACATCTTTACGATGAAGATCGGACAACGTATACATTTCTACATATGTTGTTCGTATGGAATAATTTTTCCAATATGATAAGTATTTTTTCATGAAAAGAATCGGAAACTACAATCTCATAAGTAAAATTTATTAAAAAAAATAAGAAAATTATAATCAATAACCTGTAAATTTTATAAGACTTTCAGTGACTGTTGGGATTTTTTTTATAGAATTTTGTTAAAAAAAAAAGTCTCAAGAGGAGAATTTTGCTTTGAAATTAGAGATGTAAAAAACTGACTAAATACACCGACTCGGTATCAGATTTAGGGTCTGTTTGGGGCAATTTATTCGGTGCGGTGAAGTTTTGAAAAACGCACTTGACATGTTTGGGTAAACTGCATTTTGGCAGCTTATGCGTTTTGAAAACGCTGAAAGCAGTGTTTTCATACCGCACCTAAATAGGTGTGGTGGCACCTAAATAGGTGCGGTGGCAGCTCTCTGGCAACGGTCTGATATTTCAAAAAAAAAATAAAAAATTTGTAATAGTCATTGCATCTAGCTTATGAGCAGATTATTTTCAATCAACTTATAAGCATATTATTAAATAAGCTACAGCTGCCCCAAACAGACCCTTAAAAAGCTCTGGTTCAGGGTGACCCGATTTGGTTTTTAGAGAGGGTCGGGCCCAAAATTTTAAAGTGTTTAACCTTTCAGGTTGGGTTCAAGTTGACCCACCAATCCAAAAATAATTTCAAATTGACCCAGCTTGAATTCAATCTGAACTCGATTTAAATTAACCCAAATAATTATTATGCATTAAACGAGTTATACGCGTCCTGTTTAGGTTAGTTAGGTAGAAAGCACGCAGGGTTCGAGTCAAATTTTGATCCTTCCAAAACCTTGGGTTAAACATATTCAGGTCGGGTCAATTATGGGCGGATTCGAAGCCAACCCGTGAATCCGATTTGACACCCCTACTCACCCATCAAAATTCAATTTAATTCATTATGAGATCCATTTGGGAATTTATTTATTTTTTTTATTTTCTTTTAGAAAAATGTGATTTTGACAATTTCAGAAAAAATGGCGGCCTAGCTTCCACTCATGAGTCGTGATAGACGCAGGAAAGGAAGACAATTGCGGCAGCCCTAAAGGAAAAGGAAGAAAAGCCCAAATATCTTTTTCTATGAAATCTATTTTTTTTTCTTTTATATATAATAAAAATAATATATTTTGTTTATTGATTTTTCTTTTATGCGCCATTTGCCGCAAAAATTAGTTGGGATTCATGCATTTATCATAGTTTTGTAGGATAATTTTTTTTTTCTATAAACTAATCAAATAAAATCAGTTTAGAAAAATAAATTTTGACTTACTTTTAATGTAAAAATATTATTTTTTTGTATCTCTTGGATTATATTATATATCATATTTTTTTAGAGTAGAGCTTCTTGTGTATGTATGATTTTAATTGATAGGAATAGGAGTTTTAGTGCGTTTGTCGATGACAATCTTGATCAAACTCTATAGCTCTAATTGTACATAAGTGGGTTGTCTCATTCTCGTCTTTTTTAGGTAGCCCTTATGTCGCTAATGATAGTAAGTTTTGTACCATTTTAAATCACTATTTAAAAACTAATTTTGTAGGGATCTTAGCTTTTTGTCAGTAGTTTGAAACTGAAAGGCTAATTTTAGCGACTTAATTTAGGACTGATGATAGAATATCTGATATTTTTGTTAAGTTGACCATCTTCACGATTAAGTGATTTCAAACATGATAGTCTAGAATAATGGGTTTATGAAATTCTAACCATATTATTTACATCTTTATTAAACATATCACCTCTTTGAGATCTTTGTACTTTCTTTTTAATGTTTGGTGATTTAATGATTGTTATTGCATGAATAATTTATGTGGGAAAATGATCATCTCACTTGATTTTTAGTTATTTATACTCTGCATTGTGAAGTTTTTGTTTCAAAGCATAGGCTATTGTATTAGGATAACAAACTTTAAATTATAATCTATGTTTTCAACATTGAAAATATCTTTTAGAGGTGTATTTTAGTGTAATTAAGCATAAGAAGCCAAATATTTCTGAGAGATCTATTTAATTTTGATGATATAATTTTTTAAGAGCATTTTATAGGAGTTTGAATATCTCCCACAAAAGTAATTAATGAATGAAATGAAGTAATCATTTTCTTCTATGAAATTTTTTAACTATATTGAAATTAAACCATCACAGGCTTTTGGTGTAATGGCCACAATTTTAGTAGGAACTCCAAAGTTATGTGTGCTTGCATTTAAGATGAGTGACTACATGGAAGTAATACCAATAGGACAAAATCATAAAACCATTAAACCACAGTGAGCAATATCTCGATATGTGGGAGTTTGATCTGTTACTAATAGTAACAAATTTTTATATCAGACTGAAGATAAAAACAAAATTTGCCATGCAAAATAGAGTACTACGCTATGGAAACCAAATTTTGAATCCTAAACGACATAAAGTGCTACATGGCGGGACTCATCCCTCGAATATGTAGATGTTACCACTAAAAATCCCATATGCATGATGGATGATCCTAAATTAAGAATATTGATAAAAATATCAATTAATTAAGTAGAAAATATTGTGCAATCTCTTAAATACATTTAATCTAAACTCTAAAGCATAAAGGTGTATTTGATGTAACATTTTCAACTTCATCAGAAACTCTAAAGTTCAGTGTGCTTGTATATGAGCGCTCTCAAGATTGGTGACCTCCTTGAAATTACACCAATGGAATAAAACTGTGATATCATCAGACTAAAGTGAGATTTGAAGTTGTTACATCTTCTGCGTCATTCCTTAATTTCTTCTTCCTTCCCATTGTTGAATTTACGAGCACCTTATATTTGTTTAGAAACTATGATAAGTTTTAGTCTAAGGTTTAAAGCTGTATTCTTTAAAAAATACTAAAGAAGGGCTGCTTTATAGGGCTCAAGAAACACATCATTTGCTTCACTTTTATCTTATATTGTTAAAATATAACAAATACAAGCATCATTTTTATCATATCATTGTTAGATGAAAACAAGTTTAGGGGCTTCCATGTAGTTTTGTAATTGTTGAATATTAAGGAGTGATAAATATTTAAGTTTAAATTTAATATAAAAAATAATATATATATATATATATATATATATATATATATATATATATTTATATATAGTTGAAACAAGGCTTAGCAAACACCAGAGGAGCAACTGCTCATGTTAAAAACGATTTATATCATACAAATATTTACATAAACAAGAACTGAATCTCAATCCAAGCATCCACTTGAAAAGCTCAGCTGAACAAATTCAAAAAAACATAAGCAGAGACTCTAAATATAACACTTCAGTTTATATCTCCATGGATTTGCTCCTTTTTTTTGTGCAAGAATACATAGCATGAACCCAATCCCCTGCAACCAAAAAAAAATAAAAATATGAAAAACATTTATTAGAAAATTAAAATTAAAATAACAAAGAAGTTAAATTTCATCCAAAATTACAATATTAAGTTCTAAAACTAATAAAAATAAAATAGTTTTTCAGATTTAAATGTTTCAAAATTTAATACATTTAAATCCAGAAGATTTGCTAAATTCTAATAACTTAAATGTCATTTTTTATTTTAAGGGTGTATTTGGAGCAGTGTGCGTTTTAGGATAAGCTGTTTATCTTGAAATGCGGCTTGCAGACAAGCTATGCGGTGCAAGTTTAGATAAGCTGATGAAACGGGCAAACCTATAAGCTGCCCGAGACGGGACATAAAGGGTAATAAAAATATGAAACCCTAAATTAAAAATAGAGAATGAAAACCTACCCTCTGTTTCTTCTCCCGCTGCTATTACAGCTTTCGCTGCTGCAACTCCGATCCTCACTATCACTGTTGCTCGGCTTCGGCGAGACCTTCGCCCCTTTCCCACCGCCGGCTCCGGTGATCCTCTTCCGACCAGCCAGCGCAGCCCTAACCCTAGGCACGAACGCCTTCATAATCGACCCTGTCTCACTCTTCTTCTCCCCTCTCGAAACCGCACTCTGATTCCTATTCACATCCTCACCACCCTCCGTCGCATCCACCTCCGGCTTCCTCGTCGCCGGACGTTCCACGATATCCCTCAGTGATAGCTCATACGCACCCACTTCTTCACCTTCCTCTTCCGGCATGTTCCGTACCAATTCCATCATCTCCTGTCGGTACTTCTCGATCATCTGTGCCCTGGAGTTCGCCTTCGCCGGAGGAGGGTATTTCAGTTCATCATCGTCGGCGGCGGCGGTGGCTGCGTTAGTGAGCTGGGAGAGCGGTCTGCGAGCCCAGGGACCAAAGTTCTGCTCGGAATCGTGTCGGCCGAAGCTGTTGTGGTTAGATTTGATAAGCATCTCCGCCCAGATGTTGTAATCGAGGGAGTGGGGGTTGCGGTAGTGGTGGCGGACGGCGGCGGAGGGCTGATGCCGGCTGTCGTCTGAGGAGGCCAGCATCGTTATTGTTGAAGGGATGGAGTTGTGTGAGGGTAAGTCTTGCTTGTAGGGAGGGTAGGGTTTTATTGAAGGGGGTGGGGGGAGACAAAAGTCCAGCTCAGGGATTAATGCGTTGGAGAAAATTTTAATAATATTAAGAAAATTATTTTAAGATTATTTTTATTGAGAAAATTAAGTCAATATATGTACAAGAAATTTTAATATAATATTGAACTAATTAAAAATTTTATTCATTTTAAGAAAATTATGATGTTCAAATTTTAATAAAAATGTTTTTACGGTGGATTTAATGTTTAAATTGTTTTATAATGATTTTTTTTAAATGATTATAAGCAAATTATAAAGTGTGTAATTCTAAATCATGATCTTGAAAATAAATGATGTATTTTTTAACAAAATTTATTTATAATTTTAAAATTTGAAAATAAAATTGAATGGAACTTTCCGTCCAAGCTTATGAGGAATTCGAATTTCTTTTGGTGTGTTGAGGGAAATGAATGAGAAGATTTTAAGAGTAATTTTGGTAGTAGTTTCCTCCTCATAACAGACCGATTCAAGCGAAACTGAATTGTTGGAAAATGATTCATGAGTGGGCTCAGATTATTCAATGTCAAATAACCACCATAATTTTATTTGAGGAAAAGTTTTTTTAGTTTATTTCTGTGTTGGATCCTAATTTGTCTTTTGTGGATCATGCTCCGAGAGTTAGAGCCGAATGAATGAGAGAAAGAAGAGAGAGTAGAATAAATATGAGATCTTTATGAGGAGAATCGAGAGAAATGTCTCTTTATTGATATTTTTGACCCTACTTTTATAGATGTGTTTTTTATAATCATAGAAAGGAGGTAATAATTAGACAAACCGTTCTTAATGTCATTAAGACTCTAGCTGATTGTATATATTTTATGTCATATTTGCATTATAATTTGAACTTCAATATTGGAGGTAATTGGCTAGTCGGCTGATTTGTAGTTAACCGACTAAGGCGATCGGTCGAGCTGGAGGCATTCTGTAAGGTGTCTGATCTAGCGACATTCAACCAAGAAGTTAATTGGGTGGATCGGATTAGGTTAGGCACAGTGACGGTTCTCTGGAAGTTGAGGGGGTATGTCCACTTGGAGGTCTTGGAGGACCCTTTATAAAACACTTCGTTCGAGGCCTGTAATAATTTTATTCGCAATAAAATGATTTTTTTATGAATTTTTGAAAAGACGTTTGGTGTGATAATTATTATTATGTGATTCTTTGTCTGACGTGCCCACCTTATAAATAGGGGAAGGAGTCGCTTTTTCACTTTACACGCTTTTATTTCTTTCATTTTTCTTCAACTTTCTCTTCTCATCGTTTCCTTTGGCTGGATCTGCACTTGTCTCTCGAGATGGCCCCCAAACACTCGCCTGTCTTGTTCAACTTTGTGAAGGACACTGAACCTTCATTTCTGACAGAGAAAAAAGTGAGGGAGCAGCAACAAAGGCATGTTCTTGACGAGAGCATAATTCATCTGAGGTTGTCATAATCAGAGCGAGCGACAGATCCTTTGAGAGAAGACTCATTCTTCTACCGAGGCCAATTCAAGTATGTCCTTCGGTTACACTTGTGTCAGGAGCTCTGGAGCATCTTCAACACCTATGGGGTTATTCCAGTGCAAGTGATGTCGAACTCCATAGCTACAAACATGACTTTCATCCATTTCTGTTGCTGGGAGTACAAAACAAGATGTTCAATCAAACTCTTTACATACTTCTTCTTGTTCAAAGTAAGCAAGGAGGGCTCCGTTATATTATCAGCGGGCAAGGAACTTCACTTAGTAGGGGTACAAAACAAGATAAATGATTAAAAGAAGTATCTGGTCAGTTCCTGTTTTGACACCTGGAGAATCCATACCGAGCCGTTAGGGTGTAAGGTGTCCAAGTCGAGGCTTCTTTTAGGTACACAGGTGATGTTGAATTCACTGAGCTTCCACTACCTATTATAGCAGTCTGTTGGAGTGCTCTAGCTGTCTGTGTACAGACTTTAGCAGATGGTCTGTGATGACCCAGATCAGATGCATCTAAAAGTACTATCGAAGTCTGAGAGTGGAAACAATCAAAATAAATGTTAGTTTTT
Organism: Phalaenopsis equestris; assembly: GCF_001263595.1. Classification (NCBI taxonomy): domain Eukaryota; kingdom Viridiplantae; phylum Streptophyta; class Magnoliopsida; order Asparagales; family Orchidaceae; genus Phalaenopsis; species Phalaenopsis equestris. The sequence continues at coordinate 478,742 of NW_018165049.1, forward strand.
TCATAATTGAATGCCTGGTTTTGGTTCCATGAAGCACTCGACTCGTGTAGTAGTTCACGCCTTCTCGTCCGACTACGAGATACATAGGCAGTTTTTCCACTGGTTTCAGACTCTAGAGCTGTGGTTGTGATACCAAGGAATCTTTCAAGTTACTGAACGCATCCCACATTTGGTCCTCCATTTGAAATGTTGATTCTTTCTCAGTGCTTTAAATAACATCACACACTTGTCACTCGATCTCAGGATGAAACGACTTAGCTCGACAATTTGACTAGTTAACCTCAGGATTTCCTTAGTATTTTGTGGAGGTGGCATGTCCAAGATTGCATGTACTTTCCCTAGTTTAGCCTTCAGTCCTTCGGGGGTCAGTAGGAAGCCGATGAACTTTCTGGTTGACTCCCCAAGGGTACACTTGGAGAGATTTAGTCTCACGCTAAATGTTTTGAGTGTTATGAATGTTTCTTCAAATCTTTGATGTGTTGTTCGAGTGTTTTACTTCTAAATAAAATATCATTGACATACTTCTTAATATTTATTCCTTCATAATTAGAAAAAAAATACATCCATGAGGCACTAATAGGTCACCAGTGTTCTTAAGCCCGAAAGACAATACATTAAAATAAAATATTCCTTGCACCGTAATGAAGGTAGTTTTTTATGTGTCGACCAGGCACATCTTTATTTGGTGATAACCAGAGTAGGAGTCAAGGAAACTCATGACTGAATACCTGATCACTGCGTCCACCAAGGTGTCAATCTTCGGTAGAGGGTAGGTATCTTTCGGGCAAGTGCAGGTGGATTTAGTGTGTTAATTTTGCAAATATTTTTCAATATTACAAAATACACATGAAAGATACAATAGTAAATATGTAATTTAATCTCAACAAAAATAACTTTAGTGAAAATAGTTTTATCTTTTAAAAATCTTAAACTGCCAAATGCCCCAAAAATAACACAAGTATACATATTGCTCCAGTAATAAAGAGCTCTAATGGAGTCCTAGAAATTGATCTCAAGAGGAAGTTGGAAATGCCTATAAGTAAATTCTTAAGATTATAATGTAAACTACAATTTTAAACTACAAAAGTGAATTGCGAAATTCAAATATAAAGTAATAGAGTGAATGCTAAATAAAATGAGTAAAAGATAAAGTTAATTAAACTAATTGCTAAACTTTCAAAAGTAAATTTACAAAAACTAAACCAAGTTTTTGTGACGAAGAGTTCAAATTTAAGAAATCATCATTCCCCTTTACAATGAGTATATGAATTGTGAAGAAATTAAAATCATTTGATATATATATATATATATATATATATAAGTAAGGAGCCTAGCTCCAATTCATTAATGAAACCAAAACAAAAATACAAGAGGAATGAAAAAAGGTGACAGGAGAGGGAACCGCCACTCCAAAAGCTCTCACTATTACCTCACCTAAGGGCTAACAATCTCGCATTAGTTTCTAATCAACTGGACCAAATTAGGAATTTTAATCTGTCACCTTAAAATCTCTAATTCTGCATCCAACAAAATATATTTCCATATTTATTTGCACTCAACTCCCTCAATTCTATCGATACTCTCCCATGAAATCACATGTGATTTTCCCTATATTGTAGAAATTATAGCCCTTTTGGAACATATGTTTCTGAAAAAATTTTAACATTTCAATTGGCCAGATTGAAAATCATATTGAAAGTAAATGAAGATTGGAGTTCAAATCATCACAAATTATTGACATTTAAAACTATATAAAATAAAATCAATTCTTCACAAAATCATATTTCATCATAGGGAGAAGGATAAAGAAAACTACTCATAATTCATGAGAAGGATACGAAGAAGACTACTAAGAATTCATGATAAAGATACGACAAAACACGGATTTCATATATAAAAATAAGTTTACAAAACAAAAGAAATAAAAGATAAATTATTTCACAATCCTTCCTAAGCAAATACCTAGAAGTTCTCTTCAAGTCTTTCCTCTTTACAAACACTCTCGATTCTCTCTTAGAAGTGTAATGAAGAATAAATCTCTCATCTTGTCTCTTCTCTTACAATCCTTGAAGAAAATCTTTAAGCTCTTGACTTTCTCTCTCTCTCTCTCTCTCTCCTTTCCTTTCTCTCTCTCCTTTTCTCTCTTTCTCTTTTTTGCCCCTTACACGCCACGCCAATCAAATCTCTTTTTTGTCCTAGACTTCTCTCTCTTTTATTAAAGGCTGTCTCACTCCAAAAAGATTTCAAAATTCCCTCCAAAATTCTATCTAAAAGTCAACTCTTTTGAATTCAAAAGACATTTCCATTGATCCAAGAGACATATCTCTTCATAAAAGAACATTCCAAAGTGTATAGATGCATTGAATCACTCCAAGGGATGTTTAGAACAATTTTCCCTCTGAAAATTCGCACAAAATTCGTCTTGAACCGCCTTAATCGGTAAAAAGTCATCTCTGGCGCATCTGACGCCAGTTATAGCGCTTCAGGCGCCAACTTGCTTATGACCGCACTGTTATGGGTTTTGGCACTTCAAGCTCCAAATCTGGCGCATCTGGCGTTAACTCTCTGTCAAATGGTTCTTCTGGTGCCAGCTTTGGTGCTTCAGGCGCTAGCTCTCTGTCAAATGGTGCTTCTAGCGCCAATCTGGCGCATCAGACGCTAGAATCACAAAATTTGTTGTTTGGGCTCTAAATTTTATCCTTTTTGCTACTTTTATTCCAAATGCCTAAAATTGATATGCTTACAACAAAAATATGAAAATACCTTTTTTTAAAGTGCAATATCACCAAAATTAAACATAAAATATATACTTAAAACAACATATTATTTTGGTGTACCAGCAAGCGGCGTTGAAGTTAGTGAAGTCAATACACATCCACCACTTGTCATCAACTTTCCTGACCATGACGATGCTAGAGAGTCAAGTTGTGTATTGGACTTCATAGATTTAACTGACATCTAACAACTTCTGCACCTCCTCTGCAATGGGTTCGCCCAAAGTTCTGGTAGTTGACCAGACCTCTGTTGGGCCGGCCTAGAGTGGGGGAAAATGTTTAGCCGATAACATGTTGCGTCGTTTGAGATGCTGGGAATATTCTCAATCCGAATGAACTTTTTGGTCTCCCAATTCGTCTGTACTAGTTGGCTCCTGAATACTGCACCAAAGGTTCATTGATAAAAAAAACCTTACCTTGTTTTGCGTTAGACACTAAAATAAGAAGGACAGTCTGAATGGTCTCAAGAACCCCTCTATTTGAATTTAGATGTTTAGTGATTTGTGGTCGATGCACAAATCTGCTTTCAAATAGCAGCTTCAAGACTTCTCCAGTTTCCCCGGATCGTAATTACTTCTCTGTCGTCCGAGAACTTTACCGCCACATGGTATTTATAAGCTATCGTCTGGTAGCTTTTCTTGAGTGACCGCCAAATATAGCATTGTAGGTTGGTGAACATTCCACCATGAGAAAAATCCTTTGTTCTATTGTACTACTTCTCGGGTTCTCCCCAAGAGATGGTGAGGGCGACAAGGCCCAACTCCTCCTTCATTTCCCTGAAAAAATCTGAATAATGAGTCAACAGTTGTTGCCAATCGAATCTTCTTCAAGTCGATCTTATTAAACACCAACTTGAACAGGATGTTAACCAAAATCCCACTATCAACAATGATGCTACTCACCTGGTAGTTTTGATCAGTGTAGTGATGACAATTACCTCGTTATAGGGATTCCTCTTCGACAAGAGATCTGCATTTGAAAAGATAATGGGTAAATGATTACGCGTAAATGGGATGATAGAGCATGCCTCATAAGAATTTTTTTTTCAGGCCGAAGGGTCAGGTCCCCCCTCACGCCCACTCACAAAGATGACTGAGATTATTCCTGCCATGGGGACTTCATTTGCTCGGACAGTTTCGTTTGGGGGCTCTGCAACTGAAGCTTTGCTCTCCTACTGTGTATTTGCACCAACCATTACAAGCTTTTGGGCTATCCTACATGGATGAGCTCCTTGATCAGATACCGGCAGTGACAAAACTCCTCTGTGTTGTGGTTGTGGCCGTGGTGGCACTGACAATTCCTCTTTGGGTCCCGAGAAGCTTGAGGCACCTTCAGCGATAGCTTCAATTAGAAATAGTCATTATTTTAGATTGTCTGGACTATTTCAGCCATTAACACAGTCAACCATTGAAACATTCAAGGGTGTAAAGCTTTGCATTTCTCAGTAATCATGTGCTCTCTCATAATATAGGACCGACCGGTAGTTAGAGTGCTGCTTCGGGTCACGGTGCCTCTTGTTATTCCCCTGCTGATCCTGAGACTAAGGGTTATTGTTTTGGTGACCGGCGGAGGACTGTCTGTCCCTCATTCTACATGATTCACCCCTATCTTTCCATTTCTTTCGGAGGGTGCTCGAACAATCCTAGCTTATCCTCCGGGGAGTCTTGAAGGACTTCCTTGGCGAGTTTGTGTTTGTTTGCCATTTCTAGCACTTATGCAAAAGTAGCAGATTTAAACAAGTTTAATTCATACATAAAACTTGCATTGGACCCCTCATTTCAGAGCTGTTTCAGCTATTTTAGGCTTAAGGTTTCTTTCTTCTAGCAAGTCATTTTTGGAAACAGGTGATGTATGAGGCTCTCATTTTCTCCTTATCTGATGTAGAGCATGGTGTCTGAGTCATTCATTGTCTTCTACACATTTTAGAGGTGAGAAATAAAAAGTCTTTTGAACTCATAGTAACTCAGAATGGTTTCAGCCGACAGACTGTTGAACCACCGGAAGGGGGGGGGGGGGGGGGGGCTTGCTTAGGGGTGGGGTGATTAAGAAGAGACGATGTAGTATGGTGTCATCAAATTAAAGTAGACCGACCGATGACTCGAAAGACGTTATGGGGTTGATCGCATTAATCCTCCCATTGTAGGAGTCTAGACGACAGACCCTCAGCTTGGGCAGGGGTATAACTTCGTTGATTATCTGAGTGAATTCCACTCACGCGAGCATTCGAGAAGGTACCCACATCTGCTCTTTCCATTGTCTTTTTGCATGTGTGAATGGACCCGTGTCAGTGCGTTGGGACTCACCTTGTCCCTTCGTCCCCTGGTTACTAACTTGGTTGTCGAGGATAGGTGGGTTCGCAAGTGGGTGCCTCTGAGGGCGAACCCTCTGGTTGTGCCTCTAGATGAGACGTCTGGTGGTTCTTGTGAGTGATTGCTACCTGGAGGATCTCTAATTGCTCCATCATGAGAGTCATCTGGGCTTACAGCCTCTGGACCTGCACCTGGATGCCTGGTTGTGTAGCCTTCCTATTGGGTTCAATAAGCATTGTCTCTCCTTGGGAAATTTTTCTTCATAGTTAGCTATGTTTCTCGTATATGGCATCTCAATGCTCACCGCACCACCTTTCATGATGTTGGATCTAGTTTTTCCTCTGAGGCCAACACTCCGAGAGTTAGAGCAGAGTGAATGAGAGAAGGAAGAGAGAGTATAATAAATCTAAAATATTTGTAGAGAGAATCGAGTGAAATGTCCTCTTATTCGTATTTTTGCCCCGTACTTAGTGTTTTGTACAATTATTGAAAGAAGGGAACAATTATAGAAATTGTTCTTAATGTCATTATGGCTCTAATTGATTGTATATATTTTGTCATATTTGTATTACTATTTGAATTTCAACATTGGTAGTAATTGCCTGGTCGGCTGGCTTGAAGTTAACTTACTAAGGCGATCGACCGAGTGACATCTGTGCCCTCTTAAGTACGCGTCGGTCGGTCGAGGTGTTCATCTGTATGACAATCTTGCTTTGTGCCTTTCAGCACGGTCGACCAGAGCGGTCGGTTGTGAGATCGGTACAGAAGCTGGGTTGGTCGGTTGAATGTGATCGGTCGGCTTTTTTTGTAGTGAGCCTTGTCTCATTTTCCATTTGGCTCGAGACTTACGGGGCTCGTGTCTCGCCTGCCTAGTTGGTTCACTGTTTTAGCCGGATCTTCCAACCTTGCATGGTCATAAGCAGATTTTATTGTAGCCCGCGTGTGGTATCCGACGAGACTCGCTATTGGGATAATTCACGCTTCACATTTGGTGGGTCTTGCCGCTACCAAGTAGGGAAACATCTCCGGAGCTTGAACCTATCCTATGTTTGGAGACAAGACTTCATGCTCGGCCTTGGATCGTGGGTCCATTGCTTACATCGAAAGGAGACCTTTTACTCTTGGTCGTTCGTTCTCTTTGAGATTTTGCTGAAATTTTTGATACGTACACTATAATTTTTGTGTAGTGGGAAACTAATTACTTAATATTATATTTTTTTAAAAAAATAAATATTTATAATACTAATTACCATTATCTAATTAATTGTTTTCCACACCATAAATATAGAAATACCTTTATAAAAATTGCAGCCGTATTTTTTTCTTTATTGTTAATTATTCCACATTGGTTTTAGTTTTGCTAGTTGTGTGTGACTCTTTGATCTTATGGATTTGATTTATGTAACATCTTTTTTAATACACATGTTAATCCAATTTTTGGTTGCTCATATTTTTTCTTTGTCTAGATGATTTTATTAGAATATTATATTATATATATAGGAAAGATAAGCTCAAAAGGGAATATGTATGGTTTGAATTCACGATGTCAAGGTGAAAAACTACACCTTGAATCACTATGTCGCGGGTAACTATATAATTTTGCTTCTACTCGGTCTATTTTTTTGAGTTCCTCTACCGATAATTTTTTCTAATATATTTTCCAGTTGGAGACATTACTTTCTAATCTTTATGATATTTTTGTTGATTGTCTCGATGCATTACTTCTATTCCGAGTTTTTTTTCTTAATTTATACTTATACATGAAATTGTTTTTTTTTCTTACTCATGTTTTGTTCTTGTATTTCTGCTTTTTTTTTGTTTTGATATATTTTTTTCTTAAAGAGTTAGGGATAATATTAATTAGAAAATTGCATTAAAGTAGGAAGATTTACATAAACATCAATATTCGACTTACTTCCTATGTAATTTCATATCTATCATCTAAATTTTGATTTTTATGAACATGTCATGTCTTATTATCTATGAATTAATACATGAAAAATGTATATTTAATTTTTTTTTAAAATTCAAATATAAAAGACTGGTATAAATATAAGAAGGAAAAGTAAAATTTAAATTGTGGATATGTAAATATGTATGAATTAAGAGATATGTATGTAAATAGAACAAATATTACATCCGGAGTAGAGATATGTTCAGAGTCCAATGAAATCACTTCACGTGGAGGTGATAGAAAAATATAAAAAAATTCGTTTTAACATAGGGAAATATTCTCCATCTGTTATTCTGTGTTATTTATATGTTTTTATGGTGGTATTTATGTGTTATTGTGTTCAGGAAATATTCCCGGTGTTATAATAACATAATAACACATCAATATCACCACATTATTAACATCTGAATAATGCGAAATCGGCAGGATTGTTCCCATATCACTGGACTGGATCACAGGAAAATGAGTTTTTTTTGTCCTATCAATTTCATGTGGAGATGATTTATTGAACTTCAACCCTAAATAATTTTTCATGTAAATAAACCTTGGAAAAATTGGGTGATATTAATTGGGGTCGGTCGGAAGGCGGAGGTCATGATGGGGTAAAGGAGTTTCTAGATGTGAGCGGATGTTACGGCTCTCTATTTTCTCCGCCTGGAACGGATAGTTTCTCCGTGGTTAAATTTAGTGCTCCGCGTGATTCCTGGAACACGTGCCAAAGTCCTCACATTTCTTATTTCATTTTTAATGTGAAAAAAATGGGCTCATTATTGGAAAAATAAACAAGCGAGTATAACCGTATAAAATTTGGCAAGGGCTTCATTAAAAAATCTTCTCTTTAATTACTTAAAAAACACTCAATTCCTCTCTTTTTACATATCTAATACTACAATTTTTTAATTTTTACATATATAACCCCTTTCTTATGCTTAAGATGCGTGCTTCATTTTTAAACTTCAAGGAGGTGAAATTTTAATATGATACCAAAGATTTGGATGATATAAACATCAACGATAAAGTTTAGATATTTAAAATGTAAATACACAAGAATTGGATGGTGTGTAAGTAAAAACTTAGATAGTCTTTATTAAAATATATAAATCCCAGCCATGAATTTCATGATTATTAATTATGTATATATACAACTAGAAAATGATTTGGAGATTTTCGCTTATGGTGACAGTGCCAACCACTCTACCGGTCGGCCCTACATGGTTAGATACTCACCCGGTCGACCTTCTTGAGTCTCCTAATTCTTCGTGGCCGGCCTAACTTCACCCGATCTAATTTCACTAGTCCCACTTCACCCAACCAGCTTCACCCGACCAAATTCTCCCTATGTTCTTTACCTAGCCTGCTTTACCCGACCTGCTTTGCTCAGCCTGCTTCACCCAACACGCTTCTCTCAGCTCGCTTCACCCAGCCAGATTCCACTCGGCTCTTTTTCCAGCTGACTGTCGATCGAAGCCTAAATCTTACAGTTCACGAGATACCAAACATTATGCACCAACACAAAAGGTTGAAATGCCCTGTACTACCCTCCTTAAAAGCAAGGGTAAAGAGGTAATATTGTATTTCCCTCTTTTTGTACTTCTATAAATAGATGACCCTTGACAAGTGCAAAAAGGTCTCGAGGCTCTATCTCTTACCCTCCATATAGGGTGCTTGCTCCCCTTCTCTCTTCACTTGTAATCGAACTTTATATAGAATAATAGGGGCTAAAGAGCCCGGGAACACATCTCTTTGTGTGAAGTGTGCCATCAACATGATTTAAATTCAACTTCCTAAAATGTGCGATGAGTGTGAAGTGTGTCATCAACAAAAAGATGAGCATTATAGGTTGTAGAAAGCTCAAAACAGAGAAACAAAAGAATAAGCGAAAAGAAGAAGAAGATAAGAGGAATAAGACAAAAAGTAAATGAGAAGACATAAAAGATGACAAGACCAAAAAAACAAAATGAAAAGAAATGACAAGACATAAAGTAAGAAGACAAGAAGTGACAAACAAAAAAGCCAGAGATAAGGTTAAAAAAACAAAAGAGAGAAAAATGAGGAAAAACAAGAAGAAAGAGCCCCTCTCTTATTCCAAAAGAAAGAAGATCCTTTTAAGGAATAAAAAAACAAAGAAGATAAGCACATTTTCCTTTATTTTAGTTAGGTTTTTTAAATGAAAAAAAAAATAAGAAAGAGAAAGAAACAAAATATCTCTTCATTTAAGCCTCTTCTCTGAGATGAAAAAATAAACTCTCTCTTCAATAAAAAACTCTCATCACACTCAACCTTAGGAAACCTCAAAAAGCCATTTCGAAGCTCGACTCGAAAAAATTATGAAGGTGGTTCCCCGCCCAAATGGGATAAAATCTGCAAATAGTATTGCATAAATCATCCCATTAGCGAGTCTCGATGGTTACCCCCATGAAGACAGTGACAAGATCCACCTAAGTCCTGAAAAAAAAAAGTGCGGCATGCTAGAGGCAATGTTCCAACAAAAGAAAAGTGATGTGCAGTGAGTGAGACTTGAGTTGGGCAAAATTTCATATATAAAAATCTAAGGAAAACGTAATCGACTCATTAAAAGCTAATAGGAGGAGTATTCAACAATTAATTCCAACTAGAGGTTCATGAGACTGTATTTTCTGCACTTATGAGTTTTTCATTCTTATCGCTCGAAGTAAAAAACTTTGGGGCTTCATGTACAACAAGAAAATTACTTGGAGATTTTCCACAGATTGAACAACAAGCCAGACACTCGCAAGCTTGCTTCTGGTGAATGTGCCAAGGACTCAACCGGTCGGCCCCACCTACCCTAAAACGCACCTAGTCGACCTCCTTGAGCACGAATCTCGATATATTTTTGAGCGATAATTATTTTAAATTCAAATTCAAGATCGTTATGAACACTAATTTCAACAAGTTCATAGTCAAACTGATTATCTTGATAAGATAAACCCAATGATATCAAATTTGGGTCAATTCAGGTTTAATAAAGCCTAAATCAAACCATTAAAGCATGCTTGAAGGCTTTGATTCATCAAATGAATATTCAAATGAACTTCAAATTTGACATATTTATAGTCAGATCAAGTGTCTGGACAAGAGAAATCCAACAAGTTTATGATCACTCAATTCTAAAGTTATGAATATATATATGATCAAGTTGGAAAATTATGAATCAACCGATTATCTGTTTCTGAAAGTAATACGCCAAATAACCAAAATGATCATCCTTAAAGGCTACAAATAGACCCCTCTTTTCATTTGATGGGGTAGAGAGAAAAGAAAGTGCAAATCTTATTTTGGACTAAAGGCTCCAATCTAATATGTAAATATTGATTTTTAAATATATGTTATTTTTTTTATGCTTGAAAAGCTGTATTATCTTTTTTTTTAATTAAAATAATGATGTAGGGTTGAATTGAGTGATATAAATGTTAAAAAAAAAAAGAGTTTACGTGTCAGATATGTATTGGATGGTATGCCTGTGAATGCTTAGAGCTAATATTTTAACATCACAGTATTACTTCAGTTATCGCGTGGCAGGCCGGCGACAGCACCGTGCTTATTAAGCTGGTGTGCTTTTGTTAAGTTGGAATTAAAAATAATTAATACTTACTAATCATATTCTTGCATCACTAATCCAAGTATTAGTGCTTGGAATTATTTATTTGCAAATCTAGTCATCATGAAAAATTATTTTTTAAAAAAAATATCACGTTGAACACAATTAAAAATAGAAGTGCCTGCCCGGAGCCTCCGGCGCTCTGACGTCCCCCCTAGTTCTAGAATATATGATCTTTATTAGACTGAGTTTTTTTTGCATAAATTATTCCTTATTTTGTTTTTGTTTTTAAATGGGATCCATCGAGATATAGTTTTACTGTGATCAACGGTCAAGATCAGACAGATCAGACAACATATGCATCTCTGCATGAGCTGTCCGTATGAAATAATTTTTCGTTTTCTTAAGGTTCATTTACTTAATTAAATTAAAATAATAAAATTGTAAAATGACACATTTCCTAAATTTTATTATATAATGGGAGTCAAATTTATAATTAGTATAATGTTTTTTCTGCCTCTAGTTTTGAAATTTTTATTTAAATTTTGATCATGATAAAATTTTAAACCTATAAAATCCAGTTTGAATTAAATTTTCATTTTTTAATGGTAATACGTGTGTGAATTATATATAGTTCAAAAAAGGACTTAGATGCTAGTTTAATAAATTAAAATGAAATAATGTTAAAAAAAGTTATCTTTTACTATGTCTCATGGAATCTATCCTAATCTATTAGTAAGTTTTGGTAAAGCATTCATGCCTGGTCTTCATTAGAACATTTGGTCATATATATATATTATAAACAAGAAAAACATATATATATATATATATATATATATTCAAAGGAATGACCAGATGCTATTATAGGAGTCTCCAACCACTCCTAATATGCCTAACAGTTTGAGTACTACCTCCTTAAGACAATTGTGCCGGAGGGGATTCGAACCCCCGACCCTGAGGGGCATTACACATGGGAAGCCAACGAAAGGATGGAGTTTGATAATCTATTATGTAATTAAAATTACGTAATTTCTCTATTTCATTTAATTAGAGAGGATGAGAATGCAAATAACCTGTAAATGTAATAGAGATGAAAGTACCATAATGATAATGATGGCGGTTAGCTTAGATTAGTAATATGCTGATGATCTAATAATGACCGTGGAGAGAAAATGGTCAAATGACACCAATTAATATAACTTGTTTAATTTTTTTTTTTATATTTGGCTAAAAAGAAAATAATTGCAAGGTAATATTTGGAGGAATTTGAGTGCCGGTATATTTTAAGTAGGTCTGTAAATCAAGCGGACTCAGGTCGAGAATGTCATGCATTGGATTCGGCTTCATCAAATCATAAGTTATTCATATTCAGTTCGAGCTTGAGCAAAGTATTCATATATAGGTGTATATATGAGACTTGCTTAAATTTTTTATTTATCATACTTGATTTAACTTTGCTTTTTAAAAAAAATTAAATGAGTACTTAATTTTTTATATAAAATTAAAATTTTGATTTGTACATGATTTTCATAAAAAGTAAGTAAATGTTGAATCCAAAATCTTGTGGGAGACACACATAAGAAATAGAGCGTTAGAGGGAGGGGAGAGGGAGAGGGAGAGAGAGAGAAAGAGCAAGGAAAGAAATAACACAGTTATGAACAATATATTTGTGTAACCTTTATTTATGAAATAGACTCTTATTTATAAGAATGATGAGTTTTACAATTACATATCGTGCTCTTAGTGTATGTAAGTATACATGGGTATTTTGGTCTTTACATAAATATGACCCATAGAGCCCACAAACATCCAGTCAAAAGGAGTCGGGTGGACATTAGGCCGGATGGTCACCAAGACAGGCAGCCACTAGGCCGAATGACTACTAGGCCGGGTTTTCATTAGGTCGGGCGGCTACCATGCCAGACGGTTGCTTGCTGGGACCGATGTCAACTGCTCTATAATTGATGGTCAATTTTGCCCATTTGGTTTGTCTAATGTGCAAAGCGTCAGATTCATCCGCTTGAATTTTTAGATAGATTCTTTAGGAGCTGATCTCCCCTTATTCTTGTAAAAGATATTATCCTCCCGGTACGCGAAAGTCAGCTGATTAGGCGTGCGGTCTTGGATCGTCTTTGGAGGGCCACATGATGCCATGTCACTTCTTATGTCGATTGTATGATATCTTTGAGATTCGTGTTGAAACACTTTTAACATATACATTAAAATTCGTCGTTTCTTTTGCATTTTGATAATGACTCTATGATAAGGACAATCTAATCTAGCTTTTCAGGCCAAACTATGATAAGGACAATCTAAACTATGGAGGGTTGCTAAGAGATGAATCAGAGCGCCCAATAGTTGATCCAATGGGAACGAACAACGAACCCGAATCATCAAACTTGGCTTACCTTCGTCTTTAAGAGGCCCAGACTTTGTCGAATCGAGAGGAAGATCACCTTCATGATGCACGACTAGGGCTGCTGGATGAATAGTTAGCTGCTATTCAGACTCGTGAGGCTGTCCTTCAAGAGCATCGGACATCGCTTCAGGCCAAGCTAGCCACCGTCTGGGAGGAAGTTTTAGTCTCCCTGTAGTATGCTAATGTGAATAATATAGACAAGGATAGAATAGAGGTGAGCTAATATTTAAGATGTTGTGTCAGTTAGGGCATGTTCCGACTTAGTCTGTAATAGATAATTATGTGATGTTTTTTTTCTGGCTAAATAACTATAAAAAGATGTATTTTCTTTTCCACTAGTTGGATTTAAACTAGTGAAATGGATGTAAAACTATTTTATTTTGTATATATATATATATATTTGTGTCTTTTGATTCATCGATATGTCTGTTTGATTTAACCCCTTTCTTGTGCTTTTGATGTGGAGAAAGTACTATTTGGTCCTAAGTATTCCTAGAAAACTTTTAGTGTGAGCTCATCGGGAGTGACGCTAGTTGTTTCAGAAAGGCAAACAATGGGGTTGTTCAAATCACTTTGCCTTTGGGCCGAGCATCTTGCTCTGAGTGGCTTTTACGGGGGAGAAACCAACATATGAAGATGACAACAGTCTAGTTGTATATGTCAACCAGTTTAGATATGGACTGAGGCTACTATTTTGTAGCGAGATGAGATCCATCCTCTGTAGCTATGGTATCATCCCCACACAAATCACACCAAACATCATTGTCATACTTATGACATTTGTCATCTTCCTTCGATAGATGGAGATACCATCTTCAATCGAGCTCTTTTACTACTTTTTTTGTTTCAAATTTGATGGGGACTGCTATGCTGTGTTTTCACTCGACCTGAAACTCCAAGTGATATGGGTAGAGAATACAGTAGAGGACTGGTAGTCAAAATTTGTGATCGCTTCGAATCGTCGAGGCTAGGGCGTTTCTGTCCCGTCTTTTACTAAGGAGGTGGTACGACCAAAGATCTTGCCAGAAAACGTCGGCTTTTATGCTGATATGTTCAAGGGGAGAGAGCTCTCTATGTTCCAATTCACTAAGCGAGACGTTGTTAACATGATCTTATGGCTCAAAATTTCTAGCAATATGCCCGAGAGTTTAATGGAGGAGTCGGATGCCTGACAGAAGAGGAGATTTGAAGCGGTTGCATCAAATGATACTAGGAATAAACTGAGGGCAAAAATGCCTCCAGAGAGGGCATCCTACTCCCCGAGTTAGGAGAGCATTAGGAGAGTCCGGTGCTAATGAGAATGCTTCTACTCTCCGATTTAGGAGACCATTGGGAGAGCCAAGGTGGCAGAGGGAAAGCAAAATGCCAGTCAGAAGCTCATTCATCTGCGAAAGAAGTTGAAGGAGTTGATGCAGGTTTGGGAGGCGAACGCTTTTGAATACGAGAAAAATATTGCCACATTGACAATTAAGAACAAGGATCTGGAGGACGAAATGTCTGGTATGACCTTCAAAGGAGATAATGTGACGACAATGTTGGAGCATATCCAAATTGGCCTGGCCATTACAGTGGAGCATTTCATAAAGATGGAACTCTCCCATGTAGGTAGACATGGACCAGCTGGCCACCCTCTTTGTTGATTCTAATGAGGAGGATGACGAGGTGGACGAGCCTGGTGGAGATGAAGCTGAGAGTAGTGGTGGATCTGCAGCCACTTAGTTTTTTTTTAGTAGATACTTTGTTTATGTATATATTTTTTTTGTCTTCAAAAAATTTTGACAATGTTCAGCCATGTTTGGTCGGCAGGCACTCTTTTACTCAATGGTAAATTTTGTATATGTCTCGAAAAATGAGTAGAAATTTTCTCGTGTCTCATTCATTTTCTGTCTTACTTACTCTTTTTGCTTTCATGGGTTATCCATCCTGTACGATGGATTTTACATGTATGTGAATGAATGGTTTGGACAAGCTGCGAACTTAGCATCAGAGCCAATTACTTTTTGATTTCGCTCTCGGCGGGGTATTCCTGCCCTCCAACTGCAATTTTATTGCATTAGGTTAGGTCCGGCGATTATGATGCAGCGGTTCTCCACTCCTTTATCTTGTGCTTAGTCGGGCGATAGTGGTGCCTTGGCTGGTTGTCCTCATTTTTTTTGGGCAACGCTGGGCAATTTTGGCACCTTGACTTGTTGGTCTTCTATTTGTGCTATGTCGAACGATCATGGCTTTACTACTGACCGCCTTCAATTTTTGGGCGAGGCTGGGGCGATCTTGGCACCTCGGTCTGTCTGTCTTCTATTTGTGCTCAACCAGGGGATCTTTGTGCCACGATCGACAGTCTTCAGTAATTGGGTGGGCTTGAGCGATCTTGGTGTTAGTTTTCTATTTGTGCTCGACAGAGCAGTTTTGGTGTCATGGCTGACATCTTCAATTTTGGAGTGAGGTCGAGTGATCTTTACCTCTTGGCTTATGGATCTTCTATTTGTGCTCCGTCCAGCGTTTTTGGCGCCACGACTAATAGTCTTCAATTTTTTGGCGAGGCAGGGCGATCTTGGCATCTCAACCTACTGGTCTTCTAATTGTGCTCGGTCGGGTGATCTTGTTACCATGACTGATAGTTTTCGATTTTTGGGCGAGGTTGGACAATCTTGGTGCCTCAGCTTGTTGGTCTTTTTTTTTTTTGCTCAACCGACGATCTTGGAGTCTTTTTTTTTTTGCCCAACCGACGATCTTGGAGTCACAGCTGACAGTCTACAATTTTTCGGTGAGGTTTGGGGATCTTGGCACTTCTCCCTGTCGGTCTTCTATTTGCGCTTAGCCGGGTGAGGTTAGGTGAACGTTGCAATTTATATGATGTACCAGTAAATTTAAAAGTTTTGTTCAAGATACATATAAATTGAACCATTTTAAAAATTCTTCTTCATTCTACTTGTTTACTTAAGAGACATCCCCTATGTTCAAGCTATTGGCAAATAACATGCTCACATCATTATTATTCTTATGTTTAACTTAATCAATATAAAATTCCTTATAATAACTGAAAGAACTTTTACTTAAATTTCATCTTAACATATAAGAGATGGCTTCAAAAATTGGTATTCAAAAAGAAATTCATACCTGCATGAAACAGTCCAGCATTTCACACAAACGGGTGTCCCGTGGGAAAGCAATTAGTTATTCATTTGATGAAGGTTCTTTCTCCTTTCCTATGTTACAAAATAGGGATGTAGTTAGAGAAACTGATTGATATATACAATAAAATAGATTTAGTATGGAAGAATATGCTTTTTCGTCTATCTTATTTTTTTCCAATACCCTTTTAATCTGGAATTAGATATACCCTTTAGACGCAACTTCAATGGGTTTTTAATTTCAAATTGCATTCTCTATTAAGTGCTTTTTTATAAGACTTTTGCTTCAATTTAGGTGAACCCCCACTCAATATGAAGCAACATCATCAGCTAAATTTTTTAATGATTCCAACATATATTGTTCAGCTTCTTTATTTCCTTGTGCTTTGGTGTTAATTTGATATAAAAATTTATGGACATAAGTGTGAAATATGACACCACTTGAATAACCGTTTATCACTTGTGACTCTTTGAAATATCTATATCCATAACCGTAATTGAAATCCCTTTTACATCAACAGACCATCTCAAGAGAAAATAATTTTCAGGTATCTTTGGTATATTTTTTATGCTAAAAAATTGTATACAGTTGACACATAATAATCACATCATTTCAAATTTTTTGAAATTATATATTATTTCAAAATTTGTCTTCTCAAATTTAATATTCCAAGGTTTGTCTGTCCCCTTATTATCCAAAATTTTAATATAATATTTCAAAGGTCTATTTGTAGAGAAGTCTACAACAAGACCACATACCACCTGCAAAAACTCTTCTTCCAAGAATGAATATATCTTTCTTGAATAAAATGAAGCCACTTCTCAATATTGGGCTAATGTTTGCTACAGAAGCAATTACAGATTGAGTACATCTGAAATCCTTGTCCTTCTCATTTTTACTTCATGCATTCATGACATTTTTAAGTCCCTAAAAACAATCGGTTATAGAGCTTGTTGGCTTTGAGATACCATGACAAACATTATTTGTAGACTCACTTCTTTACGAAAGATTCTCATTCCAAAATTTTCTTTATTAAAGGTTGTTGGCCACCTATATCTAATGGTGTAAAAATTATCTAGCCTAACATTGCCATATAGATTTCCTTTCTCAATCACGTATGTCCAAGTTTTGTTTGAACGCATCTACGAAGTTGCACTCACTCATGCATTTGTAGAATAGATCATTTACTGGCTTATTACAATTGGAGCAATGATTTTTTTTGGGAAATTTCCCATATATATGTCGCTGCATAGTCTATGATGAGTATGGAGTAAAGAATCTTCTATGACACTCATCATTGCTTGATCCTGATTGCTAAATGTTGTTATGGGATGCTTACCATCCATTATACAAAGAAATATTTTAAATGGCCAATTGAACAACTCAATCTTCTTGTCGGACAAAAAAATTACTCCAAAAAGATTATTTTGCAAATGATGGTTTATACCAACAAAAGAAACACAACATAAGTTATATTTACTCAGTCTATAACTTGTATAAACAAAAAGGGCATCCCCAAAATAGTCATAATCCAACCTTGACATGCCATCACTCCAAGAAAAGCTCATCAACCTACAAAACACATCAACCTGGAAGTCCCATGCAAACATACTATGTGTAGCTTGTCTCTCTGTGAACAACTATAATAGAGAGTTAGTGTCACCATTTTACATTCTCTCTTCTCTCTTCTTGAATGAAGTTGACTGCATCCATTTTCGTACATCCAAGTTTCTCTACTCAGCCAGCTTCTGTAGCAAGGAAGTTGAATGCATTTGTAACTCTAATCCTTATTTCTGTCATCGATCTGAGCACATCTCCAAAAATTTTGATCTCAGAAGATGCTTATCACCAGACTTTGCTAAGAAATGATTAAGATTTTCTATAAATTTTTTAATTGTCTAATTTCCTTCAACATTAACTTCATGTTGAATCATTGCTGAACAATTAGTGTCTGTGTTTGTTTTTTTAAACTTTAATGTGCTGTTGAACTTGAGCTTCTTTTTAAAATCAACTTTACCACATAAGAAGTCCTTCAATTTTATATCCTCAAATTTTACCACACACTATCATGGTTCTTTCAAACAGCAAATCCAACATATTGTTCATGAGCACAATATAAATTATATGTTTCTTTTTCATTATGTACAATAGCGCCAAGTGATCTATCTACAATTGGATCATTAACAACACTCCTTGTCTCACAAAATTACACATATATAGAATGGTTTAAACATGATTAAATATGCAAACCATTAAATTAATAGAAAACCACAAAAAACATCATAAAAAAACTACCATATTATCATCATAATACCACTACACTATACCCAAAATACCACCTCAAAATTGTCACAATACCACTACAAAATCATTACATTACCCCCATAATACTACCACAATACTATCATAACACCAACATAATACCATCACAACACCACCAAAATATGAACATAATATCTCAATAATACTACAAAAATACGAGCACAATGCAATCTCAAAATCACATCAATGCCACAAAAACTCTACCACAATAACACTAAATTACCGTAAAAAATTATCACTCCACCACTAAAATAACACAAAAAAACAATCAAAATACCAACACAAAACTATCACAATATCATCAAAATATGAGCATAATAAATCAATAATGCCACCAAAATATGAGTACAATACCATCTCAAAATCACACGAATGACACAAAAACTCTACCCGAGTAACACTAAATACACCAACAAAAAAATCACTATATTACCACTAGAATAACACTAAAATACAATCAAAACAACTCTACCCACCAAATTATCACAAAACCATCACAAAACTACCACAATACCACCAAAATATAACCATAATAACTCAACAATACTACCATAATATGAGTACCATACCAACTAAAAACCACACCAATTCCAAAAAAACTCCCCACACTGAAATACTACCAAAAAACCAACAAATCACCACGAGAATAACACCAAATTACAATTAAAATAACTCTATAATATCAGTACAAAACAATCATAGTACCTTAACAATACCTCCAAAATATGAGCACAGTCCCACCTCAAAACCACCCCAATGCCACAATAACTCCACCACAATAACACTAACTTACCACAAAAATATCACCACATCACCACCCCAATACCTCCAAAATACAATCAAAATAACTCCATACTACCACCTCAAAACCACCTCAATACCATCACAATAACACCATAATTTCATCATAATTACCACTATAAAACCACCACAATAATGTGGTTTATTGGTGTTGGTATTTTGTGATTATTTTGGTCATATTATGGTGATATTATGGAAGTCCAACTATTTTATTATGTTGGTATTTTGGTGGTATAATGGGGTTATTGTCGTGAAAATATTATATTTTTTTTTCTCTCAAATAAAAGATTTAAAAAAACCAACAAAATATACTACATTTGGTTTAAAGAATAATTCTATATCGAAAGATTGCATTGATTCAAACTATAAAAGACTTTAAGCAAACATAAAGGAATGCAAATTTTTAAATGATAGAAAAAATCACCTCCATTTTAATCTTGTCACCATTATTTTCAGATTTTATCTTCAGTATTACTCTCTTGTCATGTTGTTCAAAAATCATAGAGGGTTATCGTTAAAACTATAACAGAAAAATGTGCAAGGAAACCTCTGGTTGGAGGAGCACAAGAAAAATCCTAGCCCAAAAAAATAAAATTAAATAGTGCACCTAATTTTGAACAGTGTGTCAAATTTTGAAAAGTGATCTGTATTCTCTCCCAATTAATGGGTTGGTTCACGCCCGATCATGCGCCAAATGAATGTGTTTTTGCTTTTCTTGATATTATTTAGTGGGTCCAACACTTTACAAATGACAAAATTTTATTGGAGTCCAGACGCAAAACTAACTCCGAACTCCAGATGCATCATTTTCTTCTTTCTCAAAGCCTGGTGAAGCCATCGTTTGTGCCTTACACAGCCTTAAAAGCCTAAGAAATCCTATGTTATTAACACACATCTCGAATGGATGGCTCACTTTCTTAGTCAAACCTCATCTTTGTTATCTTTAAAGTTTGATTAAGCATATAACAAGTCAAAAATTTAGTTGCATTTTTAGATTTTTTTAAATATTTGTTTCATTTTTTTATACATTTTCTCTTACATTTTTTACTTAATTGATTGAGGATTAAAGTTATATCTAAAAATTGATATGATAAGACTTCTTTTATAGGTTGACCCACTGTGACCAAGTTGAGCTGAAACAACAATTAAAGATGTTAAAAAAGGTTTTTGGTTGTTGTTTGATAATGATACATTTTGTATGATACCATTTAATAACTTATTAATGATTATATTCCATGATTTATCATTTCTCAAGATCATTTAAGATGATAAGATGAATGTACTCATTAATTGAAAAATTAACTGCATCAGATGACTATTCTTGCATTGAAGAAATTAAAAATTCAAACACACTTACAATAGTTTAGAGGGTCATTTGGGATTACTTTGAATTTTTAATTTTTAATGTAAAAAAAAATTAATTTGTTTTGTTTAAGTTTTGCTTTGAAACAAAACATGTTTGGCATTTATGTTTAATATATGATTTTCTTAAGAAAACACCCAAATTTTAAAAATTACTTTTATTATTTTAAAAAAATATATTGATTTTATTTTTGAAACAAAAAATAGAAACAAGTAAAAAAACATTAAAACAAACATCTTTTTAGAAAAACAAGAATTAGAAGTGAATCTAGGAGGATAAGTTGGTTTATGGTTTGAAAAATTAATAACCTTATTATTTTGGTTGCATAAGAAGTTCTATTGGTTACTATCTCATTCAGTGTTTTTTTATATTTTAATTACTTTTCTAAATAAAATTTGGGTAATTTTTTTGATTAGGCTTGTGATATTAGAAAAAGGGCGATTAGGTCTACTACTTATTACATTCATTGACTCCATAAATGAAATATTATTATCTCCTAATTGTCCATATACACTGTTATCACTCATTAAATATTCTTGTATTGAATTTAATTCTAAGTTGTCTAACTTTTTAGATATTGCAGCTACCTATGAAGTGAGAATGACTAACACATCTTAACCATGTACACTTACCACCTTCTTAGGGCCAAATCTCTTAGAAGGTCATTGGAAATTATTGGTGGCTATTTCTTCAATTAGCGTGTAAGCCTCATATAATTAATTTGACATTAAGAACCTCTATTGCAACACATACAATTGATCTTAGCGATCCTACCAAACTATTATAAAATAAAATTATATTATATGCCAATCTAGTAGGGCATAGTGTGGATATTTTCAAACCAGTCCTTAAATCTCTCTCATGCTTCAAAGATTCACTGATTGTTCAGTTGAGAAAAAGAAGTGATATCACTCTTAAGCATAGCAGTATAGAATGGAGGGAAATACTTAGCTAGAAATTTTGGTCGAGATCATTCTATATAGTAATTGAACTAGATGGTTTGGAGTTTAGCTATGTTACTGCCTTATATTTCAAGAAAAGTGAGAATGACCTAAGTCTAATAGCATCATCAGAGATACTGTTATACTTAAACACTCTATAAATTTCTAATAAACTGAAAATGAGAAGATTTAGATCATCTATAGGTGACCCCCAAATTGAAAATTTTGAACCATTTGTATGATAGCACAAATGGAAGGCCTACTAATGTTCGGGTGCACTCTATCTACCGAAGGATTAGAAAATCTCTAAGTAATCTAAGTTGAACATTTCCTCCTTTAAGATTTTTCTTTTTTTTTAAGTACTTTTAGCCTTTTTCTATTTTCTTATTTTTTAAGCATTTTTTTCAATTTTAGGGTCAAATGATATAAGTTCACCATGTTCATTCCTCTGAATGCACAACTTAGTATTTGTCAGTGACTTTAAACTAACACTAACAAAATAAAAACAAATTAAAGTACAAGCACTAAGTGAACAACACTAGATAACAAAATGTTGTAATAATATAAATAAATACTATTGAAATGTAAAATAAATATAACTGAGTGTGATGACACTATGATGTTGAAGTTATAGTGATCAAGCGTGCTACGAAGGAATCATTATCTCGCAAGTATACATGTCGATCAAGAAGTAAAATATAACATAATCCCAAGTTTCAATCCCACTAGGAACATGCTAACTATCAAACAAGTCAAATTAATATTTTTCAAATCCTAGGTTTAGTTCAAAATGTGTTAGTTTTTGAAAGATTTGTGACATTCCTAACTTGCAAAAATGAAAGCTAACAGTTTTGGATTTTTTTTTAATTTGAGAAAAATACATCTTTGAAATGGATCATGTGAATCTTATTTTTTTTTCTTTAAAATTCCCTTACTTAATGTTGACAATCAGAGACAATTACTCATTACTCTACTCTTAAACATAAGAATTGTTATAGCCTCATATTATGTTAAGTCCCCTTAATCTTACAAAGTCTCCCAGGATTTCTCATTCTTCTATGTGATTTTAATCTCTTAATGACAATCTTCCTATTATGCCAAAAATAGAGTGTTAAACTACTTATTCTTCTATTCTATATTTAGTAGTCCTAAATCACAAGAAATTTTAACTACTCAAGTGGGCAACAAGAAAGTAAATGAAATTTGAAAAATGAATACACAAACATGCATCCAAATCATTTAAAGAATTTTCATATAATGAACATAATTTTTTAAATCACCAAGTCAAAGAAGTAAAAAAGACTTAGTTCCTAAACATTCTTAAAGAGAACATAAAATGTTTTACTGATAGAAAATCAACGTTACAAGGTGAAAAAAGTACAACCTAAATTGAACTCCTTTCACTCTAAGC
The DNA here is from genome assembly GCF_001263595.1 of Phalaenopsis equestris. NCBI lineage: Eukaryota > Viridiplantae > Streptophyta > Magnoliopsida > Asparagales > Orchidaceae > Phalaenopsis > Phalaenopsis equestris. The sequence continues at coordinate 501,727 of NW_018165049.1, forward strand.
CTTTATCTCCTTGTTTCTCCTATTTGATTTTTCTTAATTCTCTATAAGAAAATAACACACTCACATACTACTTCTCACTCAAAGTTTCCTTCAAGCTCTACTCATGTGCACTCCAAATATTAGCAGCCTTCAAATGTCAAGAAGCCCCTTCCATGATGAAATTCACTCCTTCTATGGTTGGAATACAAGCAAAACCATCAAAACTATAAGTCGGTGGGAGACTTGGTGACATTAGTTAGGAGATGATGGACCACTAGCAACACACGCAACAACACAGGCTTGAGCTCTATATTTCATTGCTTCATATCTTGAAAATTAGGTTTTGAGGATGGTGGCACTAGTTCTAGTGCCATGATGGTGTTGATACTGGTCATTGGAGTGCTTGGACCTTAGCATTGAGGTGTCCCTCTCTATATTTTGGACAATTTTTTTTTTTTGTTTTAGGTGCTGAGACACCTAGTCTAAGTGACACGACATCACTGACCTCAAGCACTTGCCTTTGTCATTGAATTTGAATGGTCTCTATATTTTAGGGTTGAATCTCTCCTCTATGGGCATTGTGGCGCTCTATGATGGAGTCGATGTGGCCTACTGACTTAGCCTATTATGTGCTCCAAGCGCTCTAATTCTTTCTCTTATACTTTATTTAACACCATATATACCCAAAAATAGCATAAAAATGGCACTAAAAATTGTACTAAACACATGAAACACAACCTCACCTTTCACCTTCACTAGATAGCCTTACGGTGTTGTTAATGTGGAGCTGGGCACTGCCTCAGTAGCACTGTCTTAGTATCACTACAATGTTGGTTCATAACACCATGTTCACATAATATAAATGATAGTTCACAAAATTATACCTAAGTTATGATTAACACATTGAATTTTAGCTCTTCAAATGACTAGTTTGAACAAAAATTAAAGTAGAAGATTAACACATCAATACTTAATACAATTTACTTTAAAAATTCAAGATAGATTGAACAAGAACTTCATGTACAAAAAGAATTCTAAGAGAAAATAAAATTAGTTCCTACTCATTTTCATAGAAAAATACATGGATTTTATAAAAAAATAAAAGAAGGTTTACAAAGATAAGAAAGAGAGATGCACCAAGAAATAATCATGTTTAATAGATCCAATCTTCTTTTCCGATGTGCTCCTCTAACACCTGTTTCATTGTCATACTAACACACAGTAACTGACACTGCCAAAATTCTCTTTTAATAGTTACAATAAACCCTTTAATAAATTTAGTACAGAAACTGGCATTAAAAATTATCAAAATGAGATAAAAATTGAACAATGTCAATTTGTGATGCTAGGGCGCCGTGAAGGGGATCCACGATGCTTAAATTGGCAATGGGGCACTGCCTTCCCGCACCATGGTGTCTAACTCTTATGTTTTGGATACTGGGTATATAGTCATGAAACTTTAAATTTGGTGTCAGGTGCTGCAAACATGATGTTATGGTCCCATGCTTTTTGTTTTTTATGCTAAAATTTGTAAGTGTGGGTGCAGAGTGCTATGACACTAGTTTGGATTTTTTAGTTTTTTTTTTTCAAATATTTTGTCCTATTTGTTAATTTTAATAATGCACGATAAATATCATAAAAAAACATAAAAATAGAACAAAAAATTTAAAAAATTACAATTAATTGCACCACTTTGAACACTTAAAGTCAATATATCAATTAATTTTTTTTCATTATGGCTACTCTCAATTTAACCATTTATATATGTATACTCTCGTTTAGGGGGGGGGGGGGACAACATTCTATTATAACTCTTATGCAATGAACATTTCTTCTTAAAATGCTTCATGCTGGACCTAAATCATTTGATCAAACCACTCTAATTTTCTTTTACTTTTCCTAATCTCTTTTAGAGTAACTTAGATGTAGATCTTCCTAATTTCAAATCATCAAACTTTACTTTCCTCTAATATTGTGATAGAAATATGATTTTATTATTTTAATTTCTGAAATCCTCTCTAAGAAAGATAATCTTTGCTATATAACAAAAGGAGAAACAATTTATGATTACATTTCCAAACTTGATGCTTAATCAAAGTCTCGGTTATAGCTTGGCAAAATTAATGTTAACCAATGATTCAGAGAACCTTTAAATTATTATAATCCATTTAGAGGAAATAAAGAATATATTTAAGGGCATTCACTAGTAACTAGATATAATCATTGGACAAGTCAATGTTACCTTCATATTCTAATTTATTAATTTATGCAACCACCTCACCTACTTAGCATAGGTAATGGATCAAAAGATTTTGTAATTAATGAAACAACTTCTCAAATATTATCAAATGCAATAATTGGCAAACATAACTAAGGCCTCAACATAAAGTTGGTTTAATTTCTTACATTTTTTTAGTATTAAACCATTCAAGGAATTTTTTTCCTAGCATAATTTGAGTTACAAAGTCATCTACAGACCTCTCAATGTCTCTTTAGTACTAAGTAAGAAAGATAAAGAAATGGGGAACATATGATATCAAATATTTAGGTTCAATAAGGTGCTCTATAAAGTGATTAATGATTGTTACTTCTTTTTAATTAATGGCTTCATTTTGGGATTTAAATTAAAAAAAGTTTAATTTTTTTATTGCTAAGAATCATCACAACATCATGGAAGATCTACTTATAATGGCTTTTAGAGTCACCCATTTTAAAGCTCAAAATCAACATTCAGAATCATTTTTCTTCTCTCGAGATGAAGAAAAATAATAAAAAAATAATAATATTAATTTTCATTTTGAGAAGAAAACATATAATAGGATTTAACTAAATGTGGAACTACATTTACAAAATATAATATGGAGATCCTAAGAGGTATTTTTAGCCCCTCCAACTAAGTGTTTTCAAATCCACCTACCATCTTTAAAATATCTACTCATCCTAACCATGACAGAATTTTGAAATATAGAGCACATAAATGACCACCAGATTTAATAGAGACAAGCGAAAATGTTCTCTCTATTATAATGATTGCAGACACAATATAAGAGATTTAAGGTTTTTGGCTGATAAATTAACAAAGGAATGCCACCAGATTTAATATTTTGTTGATTAAAATATCAATAAGCAACATAAAGAAGAATAATGTGTTATATTTTATTATATTATAGTAAATGGGAAAAAAAGCTAGTTTATAAAAATTCATACATGTTAAAAAAAAGCAAAAACACGATTTTTAATGAACCTTAAATCATCGTCGATGCGCGAACTGTTAAGAAATGAAGGAAAGCAAAGCAAATGTCAGGTATCATTAGCGGAAATAAAAATCCTGGATAAACAAAGTAGTTATTACAAAGTTAAAATGCCAAAATATTTGAGGTGCATTTCAATTTAAAAATTAAAATGATGGCATTTATTTATGTGATAAGAAAGATTTAGGTTGCATAAATGTCATGATTAAAATTTAGGCGTTAGATATGTAAATGCATAGGGATTGGGTGGAATGTATGTAAATGACCCAATTTTCATTTATTCTTAATGAGAAAGTAAGTCGAGAAGCTGATTGAGTCAGCATGTAAACAAAATCAAAATTATAAGTCCACCTTAGGGATGAGTATAAAATAAATATGATACATCCTTACTTCAAATCATGCTAGATTCTTGCTTCAATAGTCTCCTTTCTACTAACACCTTTCAAAATCTGTAGGATTTTTTGATGAACGAGAATGCCTTCTTTAGAATCACTAACCCTTTCTCTCAAATTGATGATGATAGAATCTTCATGTTTACCTCTAAACTCTCTAGGCATACTATGTCTGGCCAACATCATCTTTATCTCTTCTAGTATATCAAAGAAAAGAGCTAGGATGCTACCTCATGAGGGAGATAGTTGAGATATGTCAAGATATTTATGTCCAATTCTAAGTTGTAGATTTTATTCTATTCCAAATGTTAGATAGTCCTAGTTTCTTTAATGATAGGTTCCCTTTAATGTGGTTAGCATCATATTAGAGTCTTTTGTGCAGTGCTTGAAATCATTCAACTTTGGTCTAACTATAAAGAACCCATATGAAACCCTTTAAAATGGAACTTCAAAATATTGTTGAGCCTTTTATCCAAAGTGTTTATTGTATCCATGTAGAGATCCAGGCCGATATCCATTCCAACTAATATTCTAATATAAAATGTATTTACTATTTGATTTAGTAAGGGAACCATGGGGTGGAAAAAGAGGTGGTCACCACTCTTAGATTCAAAATATACCCCCAAATCTTATATATGATACTAAAAATTTTCACACCAAACTTATAATTATAAGCTAATATCAATCACACTATAAAACTAATTACTGCTCATAATTTTTAAATATCAATATTTAATCACATATTTATTTGATTTAAATTTCATAATAATATTAATTAATTTAAATATATAACTTTTTTTTTCTTTATAAATGATAAAAACTTAAAATTTTTTGAAGATTTAAGAAATCATTTGACACCCAAATCTTAAAACCCTAGCATTCTTCTTTCTTTCCCAACTTTCAAAAATTCACCTCTCATCCTACTTTTTCTACCTTTCTCTTTAACTTTTAGCTCTACCTCTAATAACCATTAATATAATAAAATGAAACATTCTTCATAGTGTTGAAAATAATAGGTTGTACAAGCTACTTAAATTATAGCAAGAAATATAGTTCTATAACATACCTCACAAAAAGAATCATTTGATCCTTTATTAGATTTAGCATCTATGCCACTTATAATATTATTAAAAGGAGTAACTCTAAAGAGTTCTACACCATCATCTTCTTTCTCAGCACTACCCTTTTTCATACATAACTCATCTAAATAATTACATGGCTTTACCTTCATAACTAAAAAGTCCTAAAAAAATGATTTCTTATGGGTTACTAAAAAATTTTTGACTCACCGACTTGATTAGAGCTCTCTATTTTTTGGGTGGTCAATTCATTAAAATTTATTTTTTACTTTATATTCATGGGCATGGGCATGGGCATGATCATCTCTTGAACAACTCTAGCTGAAACATTTGAGGCAAGGATTTTCAAACAAGAATCAATATTGAACTTTCGGATATTATCTATAGATTCACTATCATGTCATTACAGCCTCTTGTAATCTCCTTATTAGACATTTCTATATGAAAATGTTTTATTATATTCATCTTGTAAAAGGACACACAAATGAATTACTTACAGAGCTAAAGCAAAGAGAGGATGTCAGAAATTAGAGAACATATTTGGAAATCCTATCCTAATAACAAAACATAACAATAGGAAAAGAAAAACTATAATTCGTGAAATTCTTCGAAGTTTAATAATGCATCTTAAATCTATACATGACATTTATGATACTCAAGTGGAAGCTAACTTTCATGGAGTTAGGCTATAAGAAATCTCGTAGCGAAGCTCTTAGGAACACCCTATCACTTGCTCTCTCTCTCTCTCTCTCTCTCTCTCTCTCTCTCTCTCTCTCTCTCTCTCTCTCTCTCTCTCTCTCTCTCTCTCTCTCTCTCTCTCTCTCTCTCTCTCACTCACTCACTCACACACACATATCCAGCACCTAAACTTCAAATTTTACATACATACCACCTTACTACGCATGAAAAAGTGTATACAAAATGCGTAACTTTTATGCGACAAAAGATTTTGGTGATAATAATGTAAAAAACAAAGCTTAGATGTTAGATATGCAAATACAAAGGATTTGGGTGGTAATAATGTAAAAAAACAACGTTAATTTACTCTAATCACTAAACTAACCTGGAACCTAGTTCTTATAGCATTTATTCTGTATATGATGCTGTTCCAAGCCTCCCATTTTCTCTGATAAATGCAATTTTGCTTCACAAGAGACTAATGTAATTTTAATTTGAAATTAAAAAATATAATGTATTTGACTCAACTTTAATGTTTATTTGAACATTTTCTTTGATATTACCAAACAAAATTTACATGAAAATATATATTTAAGAAATTCATATTTTGATCGTGTAATTTATCTATGATCTGCTACACGTCTTTTTCTATGATATCATTTTATATGATTTCATCTGCATAATTTACATGTCTAACAAAATATATACATTATAACTTTTTTTGTATGGCGTTTTCATATAAATTTAAATTGTGATGAATCGGATAACAATAAGATAAAATAATTGCAAAAAAAAATGTCTGAATAATATATACCCACCGAATGCAAGTGTAAGTGAGGAGAAAAATTTATGCGCGTTAGTCAAAAGGTATTGGAGGGTTATATCCGCGTTATACCCTCTTTAACCTCTCAGTAACCTATCTGTAACCTACAAAACATGAAAACATAAGCGCAAAAATTACTGGAAGATATATAGATGTTACAGGGGATATAATGCGGATATAATCACTCAATACCCTTTGAATAACCTCCCTGACGTACGCAGCACTGCGTACGTCTTACATACGCAAATTTTTCTCGTAAGTGAGATACTCTTCTAACTACAAAGCGAGAGAGCGAGAGAGAGAGAGAGAGACAGAGAGACAAAAATTTTTATATTCATGTTGTTATATTATTGTGTTTTCTTCTAGCCTTTTTTCTCAAAGATAGTGGATACATTTTTTTAGCTCAATTGTTTAGAGGATAGGACTCAAGAAAATGCTACTTAAATCCGTCATTTTTTTTTTTCTTTTTTTCTATTTTAGAATATCCAAACTATAATTTCTTATCACTCTTCACCTTCTCCAAATCCTAAACTCAAGTGGGTGTGAATTTTAATCATTCATAATTGGGAATGACAACTTTACATCTAACAATTTGATGTAAATTCTTGATTTAAAAGCATATAACAAATTTAAACGCCAATATTCTAAAAATATTTGAAAAAAAAATAACAAATATTAACTAAATCATCTCATTGTGATACTTAGAGGACACCAAAATAGCCAATTTCTGAGCATGTTTCTGGCCTGAATTAGCTGAACTAGTTTGGAGAGGGCCATCCTGATCTTCCTGTACAATACCATCTTCATCACCACTTCTAACTCTTTTTACCATCACTAATTGGTGTTTATCACTATTTAAAAAGGTGGTTATCCATAATTCAAGAATTAATATAGCAAATATAAACTATTTCAAATGAGGCAGTCTCCATGATTTTTCCCTCTTTCCAATTTCACATAATGATACTGGTGTAATAAAAATAATTGGAATTTCAAATTATTAAAATTGGTGTAAAAAATGTATTAATTCAAATAATTTTTTGTAGGAAGATTTACAATTTTTTTTTTAAAGGATGGACTGTAACACGTGTCTTTCCACCTATATGGGCAAATTTGACCTAGATGGATTCAAACCCGAGACAGACAAACGATAGACAGAGAGGACTTACGCCCAAGCTGCCAACCAAGAGGCTACCGGTTGCGTAGCAGAAGATTTACATATATACGACTAACTTCATACGTTTCCTTTCCTTTGCATCAAAATGTGTCTTTTATATTTTAAATGTTATAAAAAAGATATTTTTTTATGTGATATAAATTTTTTTTATACGGTAGAAACATAAAGAAGTAAAGTTTAGGTGTTAGACATAGGAATTGAGTGGTATTTATGTAAATTCCTCTTTTGCAATATATTAATGCAAACTGATTTTTATTTTCTTCTTTTGTAAGAAAGCTTTATTCTTCCCCTACGGCTCCATAATCATGATCTGGCCCCTTCTAGCGGCCACAACACGTATGGTGCGAACGAAGCAAAGCCGGACTAAGATTTGCGAATGACTTTGATTCAATAACAAGTCAAAGAAGAACTCAATTTATTTATTTGACACGTACTAATTTTTGACCATTATTAACTTGAGCTTTCCATGTGATCAGATTGAAGCACAGATGTGGCTCAAGCGGAGCTCAAGAGAACCATTCCATATAAATGGACCATCTGGAAAGAAAATCTGGAACATTCATGATAGAAAAAGCTTCGGTGCCGTAATTTGTATTTAATTATCTTATTATCTTTTTATCATATGTTAAAATAGCATTTATTAGTCAAATTTGATTACTTCTATTATTTTGATTTTTCTTCATGTAATATAAAATTTTAAACCATTTTAGTTGCGATTATTAGGATAGTATATATATATATATATATATA